>NW_015150706.1:102116-164622 GCF_000732505.1 Cyprinodon variegatus
TCCATCCATCCATCCATCCATCCATCCATCCATCCATCCATCCATCCATCCATCCATCCATCCATCCATCCATCCATCCATCCATCCATCCTAAGGTGAGTCGTGCATCTCACCAGGATGCCTCCAAAACACTTTCTGGGGAAGTTTTGCTTTTAATTATTATTATTTTACCTTAATTGAATCTGATTAGTTTGTCTGGAACCGATTTTAAACAACTTGGCCAAGAGGCAGTAGTTACTGGAAGTTTCCCTCTAAAACAAGATCTCAGTGCTGTGCCAAAAAGCAGCTCTAGGACTATATAACCTTCTTGACATGGGAATAAAATGATCCTCCAGAGTGAACCAGACAGTCTTATCAGCAAGGAGAATGTTAAGGGTTTTCCCTTTGACATGTTTGCCCTGAAAGCCAAATTTGAGATGGAGAAAACATAAGTAAGAAGTATTCTGGTTGATATTTTAGAGCTTTACCTGTTCCAGACGTATTCGGGCATTGACAAGCTGGTAAACAATAGACTCAGAAAAGCCTGCGTCTCTTAACAGGAAGGCTGTAAGGACCTCATCATCTTTTAGAATGTCATCAATCCTCAGTCCACGGCCTAAAAGGAAAACCATTAAACACTGATAGTGAAAGATCAGACACAGAACAAACACTAGGTGATTGAGAGGAAAGAATGTCTGCCAAAAACTCTGTTGATTGGCCTGGTTATAAACAACTGTATGGAACAAAGTATGTTTACTATAGTGTATAGAACATGCCTTCCATGTCCGTCTCTTTACCTGCAACTGCAGAGGGATTATTGCGTAGGGTCTCCATAAAGTTTGAGAAGGACGTTATCTCTTGCCAAAGCCTACCAAACTGCCGGATCTCTGTTTCATTGAGCAGAATCTCCTGGATGTCAACGTAGAATCTAGCCAAACTGCATTTGGTCCAAAAAAAAAACAAAAAAAAAACAGCTTTAAATAATTTTTGAAATTTACATTTAAGTTTAAGTGTTGTTGTTTTTTTTTCTTACACCGAGTTGTTATAGTTGGAAACAACACCAGGTGACTCTCCTGGTGTTGGATATCTGAAACAGGGGTTGTTGGCATTGCAAAAGATCCCCTGGATCCAGGGGAGAATTCCTGCTGATGGCATGGCCTTGTTGGGGAAGTGACCTGAAGAAACAGACATAACACCAGAGAGTATGTCAGGCTTTATGACATGTAAGGTAAGGTATTGCAACAAGAAGAACCTGGATTCAGTTCCTGGCCTAACATCTCTCTCCATGGAGTTTACATGTTCCCCCCAAACGTGTGGGTTCTCACCGGGGTACCCTGGCTTTCTCGGACAGTTTTTAAAAAAAATCGATCTATATCTCTATCTCTATTGCCCCTACTGTAGGTGTGACTGTGTGTGGTTGTATGTGTTGCACTCCAGCCTCTCTAGGTTGTCTAGGTCTCTAGGACTGCTGGAGATAGGCCTAGCCCCCCTGACCCTGAAGGATAAATAGCAGTAGATGCATGGATGGATTTTCTTACATTCATGCTGCTGGTAGAGGGGATTAGCCTTCCTCAGCCACACCAAACCAATGAATAACAGCACAGGCCAGAAGATCTCCACCAGCAAGCGAATCTAAATATAAGCAGGTAAAACAGTTCATTATAGCGTTGCATCAAAACAACATAAAGCATGAGCCTTGAAGTTTAAAAACTATTACATAGCAAATAAGCAAATTTCAGTTTTTAAGTGTTTCAACTCTTATCGATAATCATTGAAAGCTACTCACCTTTTGTCTTTTGCGAAGAGTCCAGTTCTTCCATAGTAACAGGCGGATTTGCGAGCCTGTCTTCATTACTCTGCAGCTCAACCCCTGGAGGGGGTCATCAGACTGAGAAGAACCTGTAAGAACAACACGTTATTGATGAATCCAGCAGCTTACCACATCAACATCAGAGCAACTATGACTTGATCAGTTTGAAGGTTTATGGATAGCACTGAAGTGATTACACCATGAGATGACGCATGGGATTAACAAGGGATTATTTACAGTGTCTGGCAAAAGTATTTAAACCCACTGAATTCAAACCACAAAACTTGAATATGTTTCCGCAGGACTTTATATAAAAGAGGAGGCTTAAAAAAAACAAAGTTTTTCAAATATTTTAGAAAATAAAATCTTAATATGCTATATATTTAACCACTTTTCTTTGAGGTATTTTTAATAGAACAGACCCTTCTCTGGAGTTACTGTTGCAAGTTATTTTCTTCTAGCTTTTCAAGTCTAAAAGGTAAGCATTTTAACCCATAAATCTTTGCAGAACAACTTAAGTTCAATCAGAGATTATCTTTCAACACTACTGTTTTAGTCTTTCCAGTTTCTGAACTGCATGCATGTCTGAATTCTGAGAGGGCACACTTAAATATGTTTTAAACTGGCCCCATTACTCTGTTGCTATGTGCTCTTGGCTGTTGTTCTCGTATTAGGTGAGTTCTCAAGTATTTTGACTGCTCTTTTCTTCTGAGATTTCCTGGCATTTACATCTAATCTTTGTTTAATTAGCCAGCTCTCTTGTATTTGCTGAAGATAGTATCCCCACAGCATAACGCTGCCACCACCATGTTAAGGTGGTGCAAAGTAAATATTGCAGTGTTAAAGTAAAACGTCAAGAGTTAAATTTAACACCAATCTGAGGGATAAAACTTTGAATTAGTGTTAAATTAACTCTTTACATACCAGTTGTAGCTGTAATAACTATAAAAGAGTCAGCGTACTTTGACATGGCATATTTAACACTGGAATTTACTTTTTTTTTGTCTTATACAAACATATAAATGCAAAATAAATTAGGTTCTATCTATATGATATTATATATATATATATATATATATATATATATATATATATATATATATATATATATATGGGATAAATTATGGTCTTAATGTAGGACTACTGGTATGCATTAGTTTTTACCTCTTTTTACATAACCTCATATTAAAATAAATTCCTGTATACTTTTTCCGTCACTTAAAATGTCCTACTTCTTGATGATTTATTACATAAAACACTAAACTATTTAGATTTCTGAGTTTGTTTGTTTTTTTGTTCCACGCATAGTTTTGCAGTTGGAACCACCTTTACCAAAGTGACACGTTCTCCCTGCACATGCATAGATTCTCTCCAGGCACCCTGGCTTCCTCCCACATTCCCAAAACATGACTGTTCACTGGTCCTTCCGAATTGTCCTTAGGTTTTAGTTGGTATATACAAACCTTTTTTGTGTTTATGTCTATTTAACTTTGTGATGGATCCATACACCAGCACCCACTGCCACCCTGCAAGGATCAGTGGGTATAGATAATGGATTTCTGGAGTAATTAATTCTGAGGTTGTAATTGGACATGCACTCCAAGTTCATTTATTTATTTATTTTTGTATTAAAAATGTTTGAGCCTGCAGACTCCAGGGTTAGAACATTATGTTAAAAAGAACATAAAAGCAGTGTGGCCTTTTTCATTTATTTAAAACAACAAGTCCTTTATCTCTTTTTATCGAATCTGTTGATCGTCAGTGGGTTGTAAGCTACAATACGCAGTTAATTTTAGATTCATTCATAAATACAAAGAGCCATCAAGGTTTTAACTGATTATATAAGTTAACACGCCTATTTATTTGTTGCTTAGGTTTTTTCATGAATATACATCTTCATGTGACGGTGCATTTAAGTTTGTTAAATGTATTTGTTTCTTTTGAAATTGTTTGATTTGTTCAACAAGCATTCAGACTGAGAGACAAAGAGAAGAAAGTGTTTTGAAGCATTTTATACTTAATTTAGTACATGTATTATAACAACCCATATTTGTTTACAATTAAAATCCCAGTAGCACAAGTCTTAAACTGTACTTCACAGAGGTTTTCTTTATTATAGCAGCATCACAGGCCAGACAAAAGGGAATAGCTTTAGAATTCGAACAAAGATGATCGAAGCTTGTCCAAAAAAAAAAAAATTAAAATACCCAAGAAATAACAAACCACACATTTTTTGTTGCAAAATAATGTGTTAAATGAACAGTTTCCAAAGACACAATATGTATAAACTGTATTTGTTTGGGGTCAGATAACCAAGATGTGAAATCATTCCTGGAAATTTTAAAAATCAGATTTAAGTAGTATATTGAATTTTTAAATGTACATTTTTTTTTATAAATCTTAAGCAACAGAAATAAACATCCGTACATTTTAGATTAGGGTTGTTCTATATTTAAATAGATAGCTATAAAATAGATTTAATTACTCAATCATCAACATTATCTAAAATGAGCTATGTTTAACACTTTATTTGAATACACAAGAGAAATTTGTGGAATTTCTGTGAGGGACTAATCAAAATACCAATTACCAATTCTGTTTCAACATATTTTGGCACAATCTGGGCCTCAGCTGGAGAGCAGCAGGATTCTAAAGCCAAAGTATTCAAACAGAAACAAAAACCTTGGCTCACTCATTGCAAACTCGGTGGTCCTTTCTTTTACCTTTAATCTGCCAAAACGTGTACTGTACCATTTTTCACTCTTTAAATAAAACTTTTAGAACTTTACTAACTAAACAGCTATTTGCTGACTTCTTTAATTTAACCTTTTAACTGTATCACAAGTTAAGTGATACAAACGTCCAAAACATCCTTCTCAAAAAAATAAAAATTGCAAGTTTGAAAACTTTAAAACAGGTCCATCATCCATCCATCCATCCATCTTCTTCCGCTTATCCAGGGTCGGGTCGTGGGGGTAGCAGCTTCAGTAGGGATGCCCAGACTTCACTCTTCCCTCTCCCCAGCCACTTGGGCCAGCTCCTCCGGGGGAATCCCAAGGCGCTCCCAGGCCAGCCGAGAAACATATTCCCTCCAGCGTGTCCTGGGTCTCCCCCCCAGAGGGACATGCCTGGAACACCTCACCAGGGAGACGTCCAGGAGGCATCCTAACCAGATGCCCGAGCCACCTCAACTAGCTCCTCTTGATGTGGAGGAGCAACAGCTCTACTCTGAGTCCTTCCCCAGATAACTGAGCTTCTCACCCTATCTCTAAGGGAGAGCCCAGACACACTACGAAGAAAACTCATTTCAGCCACTGGATCTCGTTCTTTCGGTCATGACCCAAAGTTCGTGACCATAGATGAGGGTAGGAACGTAGATCGACCGGTAAATGGAGAGTCTTGCTTTTTGGCTCAGCTCTCTCTCCTCCACAACAGACCGGTAGAGCACACGCTTCACAGCAGACGCCACACCAATCCGCCTATCAATCTCCCGCTCTATCTTCCCCTCATTGGTGAACAAGACCCCAAGATACTTAAACTCCTCCACTAGGGGCAGTACATCCTCCCCAACCCAGAGAAGGCACTCTACCCTTTTCCGGCTCAAGACCATGGCCTCGGATTTGGAGGCACTGATCCTCATCCAGGCTGCTTCACACTCGGCTGAGAACCGATCCAGTGAGAGCTGAAGATCACGCCCTGATGAAGCCAACAGAACCACATCATCTGCGAATAACAGAGACGCAATCTTAAGGCCACCAAGACAGATCCCCTCAACTCCTTGGCTGCACCTAGAAATTCTGTCCATAAAAGTTCTGAATAGAATCTGTGTCAAAGGGCAACCTTGGCGGAGTCCAACCCTCATCGGAAACGAGTCCGACTTACTGCCGGCAATGCGGACCAGGCTCTGACACCAGTCGTACAGAGACCTAACAGCCCCTATTAAAGGGCCCGGTACTCCCTGGAAGAGTGGAAAGGATGCTGTATTAACCCATCTCTGCTTTTATGATAGCGAGACTGACAGATTGGTTTTAAACAGCATTCTGTATACTATCTTTAAGAAAGAAAAGCACAGAACACCCAGTGTACTGGCAATAGTATTATACCTTTTTTTTTTTACTTCACAACCAAACAACCTTTCTGCATCTTTTTTTAAATGTATTAAAAAAATCCAACACAAGTGGTCATTGATTTTATCATAGCTTATTTATAGTTCATTATTGTTTTTAAACTTTTGAGTGATTTCATATACTGCTGAAGTGAAAGGAAAAAAAAACACACTGTTTAATACAAGGCAAGAAAAAACTCTACAAAAACTGAAATGTAAGTACATCAAATGTTATTGAAATACTAATTTGTCTGTTTTTTATTTGAGCAGGTGTGTCAGTGAAACAAGATGATTTGCTTTTCAATAAAAAAACACCTCCAGTATCTTATTTCAAGTCCATCATGTCAAATCATCTTATTTTAAGGCAAAAGTGCTCCTTCTGTTAGCAGATTGTTTTATTTACCTGTTTAGATTAAGGGGAAATACACTCAAATTAAAATTAAATGTACTTATTTTTAGATCAGTTTTTGCAGTGTAGTCCATCTTTGTGTATTTCAATATAAATTCAGCTCTTCTGTAAAGGCCTCAGATGTTTAATACTAAACCAACACAATAAAAACTCAAGAAAGGCAGCTGGCACGTTTGCTGTGGTGAAATTTGAAGCAGGGTTGAATAATTAAAAAATATGCAACCTTTGAGTTAAAGTTCAAACAGAGTCTAATCCACTACTGGGAATAAGAAAGTTGTAAACTTACCAAGAAAAGCCCTCAACTTAAACTAACAGGCTGGGCAAGGAGAGCATTATTCAGAGAAACAGGCCTAATGTTTATGGTAAAACTGAAAGGGCTGCAAAGATCAACAACTCAGGTGAGAGAATCTGTACAACTATTAACCCTGCACTCCACCACTGAGGCTATTACAGGAAGGAATGTACTGAAAGATTTATGCAACATTGGGTGTACTTAGCAAGTAACACCTTGAATGCACCAACCTGATGGTGAAACATGGAGGTAGCAGCATCATGTGGTGATGCATTTCATCAGGAATAATGAAGCTAGTAGGGCTGAATTGAGCTAAATATAAGGTAAATCTGGGAGATGCAGCAATTGTGCATCATTACCATTCAACTGGAGCTAACTGGTTTAGATCAAAGGATACCAATGAGTTAGAGCGGCCCAATGCAAGTGCAGATCTAAACCCTATAATTAACTGTTATCACTTTGGATTAAATATTGACTGTTAACTATCTTCTGAAGAAAAACGTCAATTTATTTATTTTTTTTCCAAACTATTAAATCTATGAACGCTCCTGTAAGCCCCAGTAGGAAGTAGAGTAATCACAGTGTACTACAGTTAGAACTTTACAGCTTTAGCTGTAGTTAGATTTTAGATTGCTGGGCTACAACTTATGGGTAAAAAAAAAACACAAACATGAAACAACAAAAACATTTTCTTGTTAATTTACAATAAACTGACATAAAGATGCTTTTGCTTATTTTCTCATTAGCAATAACAAAGGTGCACAAGCATTATTTGCTTTACACCAGCTTTGACCTTTTGGATTTGACCCATCTTGTACTCTAACTTGATGGTAATAGGCCTTACTGTTAACTTTAAACCACTTTAGGTAAAGCCTTTAGAGATGTTCCAGAGAAACACTTCCTAACTTATACTGGGCTTTTGTTTCATCAAACTGTTAATCCAAAAGACGATTTAAGCATGACTTCTCTCTGTATTGACATGCCACCTGAATAACAAGTACAAATTGAATCTGAATCCGCCAAAAAAAGAAACAAATTAATATAGGAGAAATCATGTGCCATGCACAAGTAATGCGTTGATGGAACATCACAGGATGCAAGAACATGTCTAAATGATTACTGCAGACGGCCAGATGGAGGATGCAGACAAACGCTTGTGAAGAAAAAAAAACAAAAGGGGAACTGCAGCTAGAAAACAGGGAGTCTAAAAGCTATTATTATGTGTCTGAGTTCTCTGAAGGCGTCTACTTACTGAAGTACAAATTACACACAACAGGATTTCCTTACACATGCCGGGCAGAATACATCCAGAAATGATCGTGAAAACATGTCGCAACCCATCAAAGTAACTTCTACAACAAGACATACGTTACATCAAGTGTGTCAGCAATGACCACACATCCACACACACCTGTCAGCTTTTATGGGCTGTTTCCACGCATCCAATCCAGCAGTTTGAATGTCTGGCTTACCTGCTCACAGAATAACAATAAAGTCGAACAACATCAAGAAAATCGGGGTCAAAAACAAGCTGAAGTCATGCAAAACATTAAGCTGGGAAGAAGAAGATGACTTCGGACTGCCCACCCTCTCTCTCTCTCTCTCTCTCTATCTGTGCCTGCAGGTCAGCAGCACTCCTAATCTGATTGCTCTAATCTCCCGGCTCAACATGGGCAGGCAGAAAAAAGACAACAGTCATCCATTTTGAGGTAGAATTAGGCGGATACCTGCAGCAGAAAGAAAAAGGAGGGAAACCTGGCGGAGGAAAAGCAGGAGGTGGTCTTCATCCTGGCAGCAGCAAATATGTTTGGGAAAGGAAAAAAAAAAAAAGCGGAGCACAAATGTACCTGCAGCAGTGTGTAATCCCACAGCTAAACACCTACAGAATAAATTAAGAGTTTGGATTTACAGGACACAGGAGCAATGCAAGCCTAACAGACAGGAGTGTTTGTTATATTTTTTGTGCATGTTTGTGTCTAAGATGAGTCACTTCTGCGAGGAGACGCAGGTGACACCAGTAATTAGTTGAGCAGGATGTGAAGGTTTGAAAGTAGCAGATTAAAACCACCTGAGCCTCCTGCAAACATAATATATCCTGAAACTGAGATTGATTTAGGAAAATGAAAATCTATCCAATGCAAAAGGAAAAAAATAAATCTAGATACATAAACTTAAAAAAAAAAAGAGAACATTTGTTCCAATATAAGAAGGAAAAGCTGAACGTGTGAGAAATGGAAATAGCTTTATAGGTTTGCGGATTAAAACACATAAATCACACATTTCCAGTTTTTTAAGTGGTCAGGCTGGGATACTGTTAGGTTTTTGTTCTAACTAAATGAACAAACACTCGGCGGATTTATCAGTGTCAAAACACTGAAAGTAAAAGTAATCTGTTTTGGTCTAAAAAATGAAAACAAAAACTCTAAAACCATCCATCTGTCCATTTCTCCCTCAGTAAACTCAAGTCTTTACTAATTAGCTCATTACATTTTTAGATTGAGCCTCTATATTGTTATTGAGTATTGTTTTATTCTGAATTTAACTTAATTAAATACACATCATACCTAAAAATATATTATATTCTATCTTATATTCTGTTTGATAATGATGGATGACAAAAAAAAGTAAGATAATACCCTCTTGTTTTATACTTTTATATAAGGAGCAGAACCCAATTTAATTCTGTTTAGAGGTTATTTGATATAATTGTATATATTTTCTATTTAAAAAAAATACTTGAACTATTTAAGAAACAATGTGCATACACAATATTCAAATCTGATTAAACAAAAAAATCCCATTCTCAAAACAGATATATTTAAAAACAGCTTTTTTTTTAATTTGCAGCAAGATGTTTTGCATGTCATTCCGCCACTTTATAATAAAATTATGAGATAAAATAATTCCAACAAATGCTGAGTATGTTTGCATGAATGCATACACATGAACAGATATGTACTGTAAGGCTAATATAGTGAGAACAGATGTACCAATCAAAATACACAGGACACATTTGGATAAAGATCAGAACCTTTTCAGTAACTGTTTTTAAAAAACTTCATTCCATTCAATCATTCCCTTGTGAAATGCAGCACTTCTAAAAACTTAAGGGACATAAGCAGTTCAGCCTAGAAGTGCCACTTTTAAAGGGGAATTTTGTCACAGATTAAACACTGAACAAGAAAACGGACTGGTCAACAGTTTTTGGTTCACATTACAATATTACCGTATTTCATTGCCAAATATACTGATGAAAAAAAACATTTGAGATGGTAAACATTGATGTTGTTGCGTATTTCTTTAGCTTACTTTGACCTGCTGCTGTTAGTTCTGTCTTTAACATGTAAAAAGGAATATATTAGAACTTTTAACACTTTTATGGTTTATGTCTACTTGCCCGCATTCACTCCCATTCACCACCTGTTGCACAGATTTATTTCTATTTACAAAAACAATTAGTTGTTTATTTGGTGTCAGACAAAATGAGCCTCTCTGTGTTCGTTCTCCTGCAAACGTTGGAGTCTTTGGTAAATGGATGTAGTCTCAGCTGGGCTGAGGTCATCAGGGCTGCTTGGAGGGGGGGACTGTTGTGGGGAAGCGGTAGTGGAGGTCGAGACCCCGGGGTCAATGGCGCTGTCTGTGGAGTCCTGAGTCTGGTGAAGTGTCTTCAATGGGGTTGTGTGGGTTGGGGGAGGGGAGGCTGCTGGGGACGTGGTGCTGGAGGTGAGTGACGAGGGGGTGCTGGATGTGGTTGTAGTCCAGCTTGAAAGTGTCCTCGATCTGCTGTTACTAGAAACTGGCGGGATGTAGAAAGTTCCAGCAGGGGGCTGAAGAGTCCGTGGAGCCCTGAGTGTTAGCGAAACGTTCGATGAGTTGCTGGAGCCACTGATGGATGGTTCTGTATCTTGTTCCCGCTTAGAGCTCCACACAGACTTGACTGACAGCATGCTGGGGCTGCTGGAGAATATAGTGCTCACGCTACTGGTAGTAGGAAGCGCAGAAGCTGTGGTTGCTGCTGTGCTGACTGATAAGGGCACAGTGGCTTTTACAGGCTGCAACCCAGAGCTGGTGGGCGGCAGATTGGCGACAATCATGGCAGTTCTAGATGTCATATCATAGTGCTTGTACTTTTTATCCCATGTTCTCCTCTGCATAGTCTGTGTGTCGATAAACGGCGTAATGTAATAGGTGCTTATCCTGGATGATCCACTTTGGCGAGCCCTCTCAGGCTCTGGAATCTCCTGTATGGTCTCTGTGTCCCTCTGAAGAGAGCTTCCATCGACAGCATCCGCTTTGTTCCGGTTATTCCTCTCAAGAATTGGAGCAGGTGCTAGCAGGCGTTCCAGCGGCATGCTGATTGGCCTTGAAGTGTGTCGAACAGCCTGGTTGCGCAGCTGCACTTTTGTTGGCAAAGTGTTGGTGTAGGAGATATTGGAGGTGGGGCGGTTAACCTGTAGGGTTGACCTCTGGCCTTCCCGTCCGCTTGAAGTCTGTAGCCCGTTTACTTTCTCTACAACTGAACAGTCTGATTTGTCTTTTCCTGGTTGGACCTCCTGCACTTCATCCAGGACGTGGGATGATGGGATTACTGAGGAGTATCTTTTGTATATTTTGGCACTCTGAAGGGATAGATTTGACAAAGAGGATTAAAAAGGATTAAAATCTCATTGTATTTCTCCATAGAAGTTTTACAACATGTACTTCAAAAAGTGCCAGATGAATGAATAGGAATAAGACAGGAACTTGTAAGCCTACAAAAAGGCACTTACATACACGCTTAACACAAGCAACATTTATTACCACCACATGGCAATGTGGTGCAAAAAGCCTTAGCAAAGTCCAGTTTTGGATTTCAGTACATTTATTTAGTGTGGAAAAAGAATTAGGGTTATAAATTAAAAAAGGACCAGGGGCTATTTACACATCTCTACAAAACTATTCTACTGATAATATAGTGCTTAATTTCCACATCTGTGGTTCCTCAGCTGGAGATGAATTGATGAAATATTTACTAGCAACGCATCATTTAACACAACCGTGTCTGTATTCTAAGCTTTTAAAGATACCATGCACTCTACCTAATACCCCATGGGTTCATAGAGACACAGTCTCCTACCAATAGTTAACAGCATGCCTATACTGAGATTTCACACATTAATAAATTCAATCTCATATTACCAAAGTGTGTTTGCATGTTTACATTTGTGATGCTAGGGCAGAAAAGTTCCTGGCATTGGCTTCAAATGATCAGCTGGTATGGAAGTTAAATTCAACTACCGTATTTTCACGACCATAAGGCGCACCGGACTAAAAGGCGCAGTCTCAGTTATGTGTGCCATTTCTGTATTTAACACACACATAAGGCGCACCGGACTATAGGGCGCGTTTTTTATATAAAGGTACATGTCCTCTCAGGTGGACTTTCTCACTTAAAAACATATTAAAACTACTTTATTCCCACTGATCACAGCAAATAAAGCTGCAAGGTGTATTTATTACAAAGTATTATTCAAACCTGGGAACCAGCCGTGAGAGACACATCGCTGATGACACAGGGCTGCGATTACTCCTCTGATACAGTTTATTGACGCATAAATTAACTTAAAACATAGGCAGGATAATAATCTGGATGAACTGACTGCAATGATTAAATTTTCAGGTGGACTTTCTCACTCAAAAAGATTTAGATTATTTAGATGAAAAAACACCTGCGGAGGTGAGCCCTGATGCGCTGCGGCCCAGAGCCTGCTGTTGAATTAAGTTTTCAGGTAGAAAAATAGAGCGGGAGCAAAATTGAGTATGATTGTGCTTTATTCAAGTATTTATTACAGAGTATTAATCAATCCCCTCAAAGTCCTCATCCTCTGTTTCTGAATTAAACAGCTGCGCTAAATCAGACATGCCAGTTTCCCCTTCTTCGCTGTCAGTCACTTTCCGTGCAGCGCAGCTCCTCAGAAATAATGCCGGCTTTTGCGAAAGCTTGAAGAACAGAGCCAGCAGACACAGTCCATCTACAATCCATCCGCAAACGGTGGCGTAACTTGCCCGGCGCTGCCTTCCATTTATCATGAAACTGTAGTCTCAGTCTGTCATCCATCGCTCCCACGCCGCTCGCAGCCTTACTGTGAACGGCCGCTTCGATGTCGAGCGGTGGAAGCTCCTTTGTCAGACCCCCGAGATAACGGCGAGCACAGCGTTAATTTGATTCATCTTTTTTTCACATCGGCTGTGAGATGGGCACGCATGGAGTTACATATTAACAGCGATGGTGAGGGGTGGAAAAAAAACACCTGGTCTCCTTACATTCAGCCACTCTTTCATCATCTCCTCAATGAGGTGGTCTCAAAAGTCGCAGTTACAACACACATAGGGCGCACCGCACCATAGGGCGCACCGCACATTTTGAGGAAAAAAAAAGACGTTTAAGTGCGCCTTATAGTCGTGAAAATACGGTACTATGATGGAACTTAGGTCCTTTTCTAAAAGATGATCTCTGAGTTGTCTCATATTTATAACCAAGAGAAACATCCAATTTTCATTATAGATGAAAGCCGTAGATATTTTACTACAGACGTTTAAGAAATTAGAAAGAATTAATTGTTTGTTTTAACCGTATAAACCTTTTAGTTATAAGGTGTTTTTTCTCTTTTTTTAATTGAACATATGTTACTTAAAATAGTCTATTCATGTTTCTCAAATGAGTGTGGTTAGAACTACACAAAATGTTTCTCATTCTATTGGTTGAACGAGATTACTTTAAATTACATAAATAATGAAACTCATTATCTGCTGTTTAAGAATGATAAAAGCATGTATTGGTATTAATAGCTTGTCCTGTACATTTCAGAAGCTGTTTACCTCATGTTTATTGCAACTGGTATAAGAATAATCCTCGGTCAAAAAAATGTTAGTAATGCCAGTCAAACTGCAACTAAAGGGAAAACTTTAAATACATCCTTACCTCCTTGATGTCTGTTAAGGAGGTGGAGTGTTTGCTGAGCTGGCGCAATTTCTCTTGTGGGGTCAGTCTGGGAGAGGCTTGTGCAGAGGTGGAGGACATCTCAGAACCAGCTGCATCAAAGATTATATGGAAGTGTCGCACCAGCATCTCGACCATCAGTGCCTGACAGGGGTAATCCACCAGAGAGGAGAGGGACACCTCGGCATCTATCTGTCTGGGTTTCACCAGCGTGGGCCCGAAGATAATACCCAGGTTACTGGCAGTCATCTTGTTCTCATCAGCCTGTTTACTCACTCTGTGAAGATAAAGGGAGGCATTCATTTCAAGAAGTAATTTCATGTTTTTTTCATTATTAGTTGTCAGTTTTTATTTTAATTTGTTTGTTTGTTGTTGTTTTTTTAATCTTTGCTTTAATACAGACATCCCCCACCTCTCTGCAATTTCTTTATGTTAAAATAACCGTTTCCAGTTTTAAATGTCCAGATGTTTTCGGAAATCTTGGACACATTTTTTAACAGAAATGTCAGACAAAAGCTTAAAAAAAAGTTATAATATGAACTCATGAAATACATTTCTACAGGTCACTCCTACTAAATAAACAAGTTACAGTAACAGATAGGTAGAGCAGACAGTTAGATAAAAAATGAGTTATATAATGAAATAAAATAAAAATCTAGAAATGCAAACATTTTTCAGTAGTACTGTTTCCTTTTCCAGGCCTATGCAGACCTGAAAAACAGCCTTTCCCCTGTAGTTCAAAACTTTCTGAGACTGTGCAGTGACACTTTTTTATGAAGTGATAAGCTACAAGCTTTTTTGTTCTTTTAGATTTTGTGAGATTAATGGCAGAATAAAAAAGCAGATACAGAAAGGGGAAGACAGAAAACGGCCTGATTCCGGGGTTCAAACCCATGAAAGCTGCGTTGAGGTCTAATAGCCCTTATTATTGGTGCACCTGCTCTTCTACAGAGCCATGCCACGGCTAAAAGTCTTTTAACTTTCTGTAATGTTGATTAATAACATAAATTATCCCCCAGGCCTATAACAAGCTACCACTCTAAATGTTAATGCAGATTTGCCAAGATTTGAAAACCAGTTCAATGAGACTAAAACACCACAGGCTGTATGCTGTCATGCTTTAACAGTTCCACTGTAGCTTTAGGGAAGTCTGTGTTTCCCTTTGAGTGGTATGAGGAAGTTGGCCAGTCAATGTGATTGTAAAAAGATCAACAGACACATTTTCGTGTCTTTTAGTAGCAACTCATACCTGTTCAGATGAGCGATTAGGTAACGTAGCGTCCTGTAGTTGGCAGTGGGTAGCTGGCGTATCAGATCTTTGATCTTCGAAATTATTCTGCTCATCTGAACGCTTGGCGCACCTTTCTCTTCCGTCTGGGTGCTCGCAGGCTTGCCAGCTTCCTCTGCTATCACTCTTTGACACTCTTTAGCCAAGCCGATAAGGTCGTTGTAAAATCGATACTGGATCAGTGGTTCTGGTAACTATTGGAAAGGAAACACCAATGGATTTATGCTTCTAAAAATATAAAATAAAATCATATCGTTAAATCTTAGAAGTTAAACAGCATAAACTTCAGAAGTTAGCATACATGATGATATAATTTATATGGATATCATATTAATGTTGCGCTGTTGATGATGAAGCTGAACTATTCTTATAGCCATCTTATAGTACATCAGGTATGTCGAATGTTTCTGTTTAGGGATTGTTTCATACAGCGTGTTTAAATTGGTTGGTTTGCCATGACAAATCTGCCCTACAACATTGCGACGATGCAAGTACCCGGTTCGATCCCTACAGCCTCCTGAGCAAGACCCTTAACCCCACACTGCTCCCCGGGCGCTGCACAGTGGCAGCCCACTGCTCCCCAAGGAGATGGGTTGAATGAAGAGAGTTAATTTCTCCAATGTGAGATCAATAATGGTCAATTTTATTATTATTATTCTAATACAAGCTTGAGGTCAGGGGCCTTTAACAAGCTAAGCTTTAATGTACTTTATTTCCCACAATCTACTTTAAATAGACTTTTAGAAGCATTTTCTCCTGTTAGAAAATCAAAGTATTTCTCAACGTCACTCCAGTCAATAACTCTATTGGGCTAAGATCCAAGCCAATGGGAGTTTAACACTAACCAAAGATAATAGTCCCTGACATGACACTTTATATCCAGCTATGGCGTTTGCAGCTTCCCACATTTAGAGAAATAAGCTCTCCGGTGAATAGTTCTATAGAAAATGAAGCATAGAAAGCTACATGACTGGAGTGAAGAGGAGAAGATTAGAAAAAATCAAGGCAATGCTTTCAAATCCATAACGGTTAGGCATGGTGGCAGTAGCCTTATGTTTTTGAACTGTTGTTAAAAGTATTTAATGTCTACCTAAAATCTTTCAGTTCTCCTCAAATTAGGAGATCAGCAGTTAGGTTTCTTATGGTTTCTCTGTGACTTGCCCCTCAAATAATGAGGATGTATTATTCCACTCTGGAAAAGCACATCTCAACACATGTCCCTGAACCCCCGATATTTTTGTGGTACGTGTACTGATGATGACTGTATTTAAACTTCTGGTCGACCCTGTAGCTAACGATGAAACTGCAAATTAAAACCTACTATAATGTCTTCTGAGTAGTCAGTGAGAGTTTGATACAAACCTGTCTAAGGTAGAGTTTCAGGACGTTGCTGATATCATGAGGGGAGAGTTCAGACAGTTCAACCAAGTCCTTCCCATTCTCAAATGCCTGACAAAGCTTCTCAACTCTGGATTTGGCACCATTCACACGATAAATACCCTGTGGGAAGAAACCATGAACATTCATACAAAAACCAGACCAAAAGCATATTCTAGTTATATTATTTTTGATGGAAATATAGCAGAAAAAAACAAAACTGATGACCATCAATATGAACACCTTACCTTGATGTTGAGGGCCCGGCTTTCAATTTCAGCAGTGCACTTTTTGATTATAAATGGGATACCATCTGCACAGTTCTTCGCTGCTTGAGTAAAGTCGATGCCAAATAGCTGTAACCTTCCCTGCAGCTTTTTGTGGCCGCACTGAATGGGGAGCGTCTCCAGACATTTTTTATGGCACGCCAAAGAACACTGACAAAAAGAGATTAGAAGTTAGAAGAGATAATGTTAACTTTCGGATTTATCACTGCTTCTGTCCAAGTCCATATGTATTCTTAATTCTTAATCATTTAAGCTTTCTTATGAATAAACATAAAACAATGTTAAATGAGTTTAGTATATTTCAATTTGTGTTTTAAAATGTGTTTATAACCTTCTCAAATTTTTAAGTTAGAATATTTATTGCATTTACAGCTATCAAACACCAGACTGACAGTTGAAATAACCGAAATCTAGGGTTAGATTTTTCCTCAGATTTAAATCTGGACTCTGGCAGAGCTACTCCAACACAAATGTCCATTCAGATGTGAAATCTTGTAAATAAAGTGATATGTTAAACCTAAACCTTTCAGTTTCTGGATAATTCAGTGCTAAACTGTATCAGTAAACATACCTTGATATACCTTGATACCTACATATCATTTCAACAGTTGGTTAATGTAGTATAGTTTTTACCTCTTCACATTCAGCTCCATGGAAAACAACCAGACTGTCACACTCTCTGCACTTAGATGGGGCTCGTAGTTTTCTTAGCTTATGCGTTTGAGCCGCTTTTGACATCTGAGTATTTCGGAATGGACCAGGAGAACCTAAACTTTCTGTCCCCATCTCTCCAAGACCTAAAACCAGAAATCAAAAGAGCAAATCTGAAAGGAAGCCAAGTCAACAGGTGATATCATTCAACATATTAAATAAGGAAACTAACATAACTGCCAAGCATAAATTGAACCTCAACTTAACAGAGAGTATCTGGGCTTTGATTCTCGCACCAAACAAATATACAAATATTCTTCCTTTCCTTAACAGTAAATAAATACATTAATTCATAGGAAATTATACATTAACATTTGCTGTGGTTCTGCTGAAGGAGATCAAAACACATTTTGAGAAATTTAAAAAGCTCAAAAACTAAAGCCAGTTAATGCTTTTTTTTAGAGGGTGAAATAATCTCAGATAGCAAAATGTAAATCAGATCAGAGACAATGGGCTGTATGTGAAAGAAGGTTGTTCAGTACTTGAGCGCCATTTCTGTTTCCCTATTTTGATTTTTCTGCAGATGCAGGGCTGGTATTAGCGAACATAGAAAGATAAATCGGCCTGAACATTAAAATAAACTAATAGATGCTTCTTACCATTGTCGAATGGAGAGAGAGGCTCCCTCTCATCCAAATCATCGGCTGAAGACATGGTCCCAGTGGAGGGAGTTCTGGGCAGCCGACGCTTAAAGTCACCTGTTATCATAACAAAATAACTTTAGTTTTAGTTAAGTCATTAATAAAAAAGGGTATAAAATCCTATAGTGCACTACGATTTAAAAAAATCTAACACCAATCCCTACAAAAGAGAAACTGTGGTGGTAACATCAGCTCATTAAGTTTTAAAAATATGTGAGTAGTGGAAGGAAGTACATTAGGAATGATTGTGTTTTTATTTCTCTGCAGCTCAAAGTCAAGATGTTATCTTAAAGAAAACATCACAAGAAGCAGTCAGTAAAATATTTAAAACATGTCGATCTTCTTATAGAAGCATCTCCACCTGTATCTGATGTTTTTCTGATCCGTCCCTTCTCTCTAAAGACTTCATCAAACTGAACACAATTACATTTAAAGGATAAAGGTCTTCAATACGTTTAAACAAATTTTATCAAAATAGCAAGACTTGGTGTGATGTTTTCAAAAGAAATAATGTAATTAAATGAAATTTTAAATAATAGATTTTCTTTTTCTTTAGAAAATAGTAATTGTAAAATCCTCCTACCTGGGCTGGCGGTGGGGGAGTCCATGGACCTAGATTCACTGCTGCCCCCGGCGCTCTCTGAGTCGCTGCACATCCCGCCCTGGCTGCCCTGACTACTGGAGGCCCAGGCCCTAAGCGGTCCCTGGCTCTTCAATGCTACAGAAACACCAAAAAGAAGAACATTAATCACAAACAAAGCAACAAAGGTTTAGTAGTCCAGAAACAGTCACACTCACATTTCAGACTTATGAGTAAGCAGCACACAACCTCAACTGCTTTAGTTAAAAAAAAAACATTCCAATGAATCAACAGTCAAGCTAAGTCCCCTGAAGGGCGATTAAAGACAGTGGCATGTTGAACCAATAGATTTTTAAGAGATGTTAAACCTGCTGCTGCACTAACTACTGTATTTTATCAAGATTCTTTCAGAAAAACAAAACAAAAAAAAAACATTTTTGAAACTTGACCCTGTTGAAACGCATACCTGGGATGTCTGTACTGCTGTTCGATCTTCGCTCGCTGATCTTTGTCGGCCGGTGGAGGGGATTATCTACATCATCTCCACTTAAAACGTCACTGGAAGTGATGGAGCCCTGCGACAGGTTGCCATGGGAGGAATGGGTGCTTCCTTGGGACCTTTTGCTAAACCCAGACCTGCAGAAATAAAGTGAATTTTAAAATTTCTGTGTTGGCGCCTTGCATCTTTATAAATAAAATTGTAGGGTATTTTTTTAGGGAAATTATATTGTTGGCAAAAGGTTACTTTGCTAGATCCAAGCACCAGGGAACATCCCTAATCAAAAATAATTAGTATTGGGTGACAGATGAGACCTAAGTTCACTAGTTATTCCACTGTGTGTGGTTTTGCTGTGCATCTGTTAAAACAGCTAAAGCCAACGTTCATCAGCACGGCATGCACAATTGCTTAGGGTTAAAGATTTCTTGCATTTTCCTATTGTAAAAAGAATTCTTTACAAAAGCAGAAATGGCTCCTGATTCGGTTTGGTCAGCTGAAAAGCAATAAAAGCTACATTTTCAAGCAGATACATCCAGTTGATTTCAATACATTTATACGTTTCAGTGGAGTTTAAGTTACAGTCATTATTGGAAAACTGCCCAGCATTGGGATAGGTATCAGTGACCCAAAATGCCTCTTTCATTTCTTAGAACAGGTCACTTATGTTTCATAATTAATATGTGTTTATGTATAAATGAGAGTGAAAGAATAGTTAGAAAGGAAAACTGAAAGGAGACATGCAAGCAGACTATCACACATTTCATAATCTTTTTTTTTGTCTTTTATTTATTTGTTTTTATTATTTTTTAATTTTTTTGCCCAAAAACAATGCAAAAAAAACCCAAAAAAAAAATAAACAACAAAACAAAATAGAACACTTTATTTTGTGATGTTAAATGACGTTATGCAACAGTGATTTTTATTTTGGTATAAATAAGCAACACTGGCTAAATTTTAGCGCGGAGAAAAAAATAATTTAGAGGCAGCTCAAAACCGGCCCCAAACTCTCACGCTCGTAATCTTCCCTGCAGCATTCAGCCTGCGACACAGATATTTCCTGAGGAAGGGCAAGAAATTCAACACGCGATCTGTCTCTCCCAGATTCTGTCTCTCTTCCTCCTACTCTGACTCACTGTTACCTCTGCTGAAAGAAGAACTGAGTTACTTTAAAACCGGGTGAAGCCACAAACACATTTTGAAACTGAGACAAATCCTTTTTTTTTTTTAATCCCTTTAAACTTCAAAAAGCCTAATTTAGTAAAAAGCCCATAAGCACAGCTCCTTTAAAAGTTAATCAATCACAAATTTTTTTGACAAATTTTTATCTTACAAATATAAACTTAAATATATTAATGTAAAAGAAGTATTCATCACACTAATGTGGGATTTTGTGTATTTTATCATGATAGCCTAATTTAAAATCCAGTGCAAACAAAAGCTTTTAGAAGTCACATCACCAAACAAAGTTCCCCTGTGTGTTTTAAGAGCTTGTAGTAATTGCTGTTTTGAGTCTTTTAAGGCTTTTTATAGCACATTGATGAACAACGGTTATGTTAAAAACAATATTCAGTGTTTTAAGCATTTCTCAGATCATTATTCAATTCAACATATTAGAACAATTAAGCCCCATTTACACTAGCCTTTTAAAACTGTACTGAGCGGTCTGAGCACGGTAACCAAGATAACTGTTGAGTGTGAATGGGAATGCAACTGTACTAGACCATCTCAGACAAAACCGAACTGTGTTAAATCTCGAAGTAGTTCAACAGTAGGGGCTCGGCACGGTTCAGTCGTGGCTCGGTTCTTTGATAACAAAGAGCGCATGTGCAGGCCGCATCATCTCCTATTTACAGTCAGCTGACTCATTTCGCGGCTTTTCCAGCGTGTCCAGCTTTGTAATTCACATATCTCTTCATCTTTTCACAACACAAACCTCTTCTCAGCTTATTAACTATAGATGGCATCCAAAGAGCTTGATGCGACCTGGGATGATGCAGAGAATGAGCCTCTCATTGAAATTTAAGAGGGGGACGCTATCCAGGCACATAAGTTCCTGAAAGAAATGGGCGCCGCCATTTTTATTTACGTAATTCCCACCTTGAGAGCTGCAGTATCAAGGGCCGCTGAGAGGAAGCGGGAAACTGTGCTAGTGTGATGTGTAAATGGTTGTAAGAACCAAGCTCCGCACGGTTAATTAATCCAAGCTCGGTCCGAACTCGGCAAGGACACGTAGGTGTCGCAGTGATGGAAAGACATCCCCGCCCCCTCCACAGACACTCTGCTGCACCTCTCCCAAATTGTAGGTGACCGAAGACAGTGACACAAACAGGACGCCGGCTTGTTTTGTTTTTATGACCGCAATTGCGGGAAACAACTCATGAAGTTGGACCAGCTAGAAGAGTGAGGTGCGCAAGAACGCTGGGACCCTTTTCCACCTGAATCCCCGCTTTTTCGCCGTCATGTCCCTCCATTGTCAAACAAACTTGCCCCCACTTCCTCTGCTCCTCGACCGTATCTAGACCTACAGCATATAGCGCAGACCACGCTCAAAATTGAGTATAAATCAATAATGTATGTCTGCGTCAAGCTCACTGCGACACACTGCTGCGGGGAGTATAACCAGCCTTTAAGAGTAAGTCCAGAAGTGAACAGAGACCTAAACTTTTAATCACAGAAAACAAAACTAATAACCAAAGAGTCAGACTAGAAACAAATGATAACCAAGGAAGAGCTACAGAGATCTGCCACTCAAATTAGAGAGTACGTTGATAGCATAGCTATTACTAGAGCAAAGGAGAAAGCATCTGTTTTGAGAGCTAAAAAGCAAAACAGAGAAAGAGGATGCTTTAAAACTAATGAAGCGCATCTTCTTGAACACACTATGGAATTAGCTGCAACCTTTCAATCAATTCCTATGTTGTAATTAACCAGTGCCTATGTTATTGTAGTAAAAGGTGCTGTTTTTATTACCTGAAATGTTCGGAGAAATGGTCTGTCTGAAGATGTTCTTTAGGCAGATTTCTCGGCAGGTTACGAACAAAGTTAGCATAGCATCGCCCTGGTTCGTACAACTTGGCGCCCTCATTCATGGCCTGGTAGTGGGTTGGGAGGGATACAGTTTGCAAATGCTGCAACTGAAACCAATTTACTGAGACCTATTAAAAAAGAGAACAATGCTGATTTTAGGAAATACTGTTGATTTTATTACTGTGTGTCAGAAGTGTTCAAAACAAAATGTTTGCACAGATCATTGCAATTCTCATCTGAAGAGTGAAATGAAACAGTTCTTACAGCTTTGAGAGTGACGTCACACTGAAAGATCATCTCCCGGATTTGTGTGAGAATTGTGCTCTTAGCATTTGCTAGATCCAATCGCCTGACGCCTGCGTCAGCTCTACAGCTTTGGAAATGGTACTGGGCTTCCTCGGCCTGCTCAAAAACATTAATAGCAAATAATTTATGAAACCTGTCAATTCCAGATAGTTCGTCCAGAATTGCCTCATTTTGGTGCCCTTTCTGACCTTTTGCATAGCCTCTTCTTCAAGCTTCCTCTTCTTCTCCAGCTGTTTGTTGCCACCGTTAGACTGCTCCTCCTGGGAGCGGTTTGTAGATGACTGGACTTTTCTGTACTCCTCCTTCCTTTGATCGTTCAAAGCTCGTGCCTTACGCAAGGTTGTGTCAACCTCTTGCTGCCAAAACCAAAAGATTTTGTCATATAACTGTATTAAATGTGACAATGTATGCACCAGTTACCATAGAAACAATCAGACATGCCCTTTTCAATGTTCGGGTTACCTTGTAGAGAGACGCTCTAATGAACTAACATCAACACATTCTGACATATGAACAATTAAATAAACATCAGTTTGAGCAAAATAGGTTGGAAATGTAAAATCTTGAGACCTTTATCACAGATTACACAAATCAACAGATTTTCTCCTTCGGGATATTTCTAACAACTGCTTGTTTTCATTACAAATATGGATTTTTTTCTTTTTTTATTTGCTCAAGAAATTCATGTTGCTGAATTAAGAGCAACTGTTAGCAAAAAGTTTGATCTTCTTTGCTTTATCAAGTACTTTTCAAGTATTTCTCTAGGGACTTTCAACAAACCATTTTCTTTTGCTCCTTCTGCCACTGCTCCTTAATGTCCTTTCTCAACTTATCTAGTTCATTCTTGCGAGCTAGAAGAGGCTGAAAATAAACAGAAAAAAACATCAGAATTTTTTAGAAAGCATTTCATAAGAAGTTTAGTCTCTGAACAAACATAATTTCACTTTAAACTAAAATAATTTATGGAAATCAATTCCACATTTGACTCATCAAACTAACAAATGGACAGAAACCACAAAAATATTTATGTTGCTTATTTTCTCTTCTGTTGTTGCAGTTTGTATCAAATAGTCTTCAAATGAATACACTAAAGGTAGTGGAAGGAAGTGCGCAATGGATGCTTTTAGTTTATGCTTTTACAACATGAATTAGCAGATTTAAATGCCTATGTAAGGTTAGAGGACACATCTTGTAACGTTTACCTGTATAAATTTATTTGTTTGAAGAGCCACTGCTGTCTGAATGAGCAGCTGATTGTATTCAATATCATTCTTGAATGTGGAGACGTAGATATCACTGAATGGCATGTAATCCTTTAGGAAACAAAGAGAAAATAAATATTAACGTTACTGTGTTTTTGAGAGTTTCAGGTTTTATTACTGTATGTTGCTGACGTTGACTCAGCAAGAGGATGATATCTCAGATAAAATCTTAGGTTTGTTACCTGCTGACTAGCGAGAGCCTTTGCAGACTCAGCCATTTTAGCGTAGCTTTTGGCGTACTCAATATCTGAAAGAAAAAGAAAAAAGCGAGACAGTAAGAAACTACTAAAGAATGTGATCAACAAACCACACAGCATTCTTTTTTGTTTGTTTGTTTTGTAAGCAAAAAGATTTGTTTAAAGGTAAAATAGTTACTCCAAATAAAATAAAACATTTTAAAACATATATATATATATATATCTACAAATTACAAACAGTACTAGCATTATAGTATTGTATCCATACAGAGCCCTCCTCATTTATAGGCGCAGCAAGAAACAATGTGTGAAAGAAAAACAGCCTTTAATTAAATGATTGTTTTTACTGCAGGAGTAAAGTCTAACACTGAAAAAAAACGGACAATTTTGAATATATTTACCTGAAATAAAATAAATATCAAACAAAAGCAACAGGATCAAACTTGTGTCTTTGGCAGTGTTTTGTTGACATCCCAATGTTTAAAACTGACTTGCAATCACTTGATTTTCTAATACAGTGCAGCCCTACATCTAAACTGTATTCCTGTGACCCTAAAGTTGAGCAAAGTCTGAATTAAGGACTTTAATGCAGCAGTTCGTCTCATAAGTAGCAGGTAGATCATTTAATTTCTCTCATCCTCTCTTAAAATCAAAAACCAATGCTTTTTTTATCAACCGAGTATCCGGAATGTCTCACCCATTGCAAACCGCTTCTCCATACACCCCATAAGGTCTTTAATGTACTTTGACAAGGCCTTTGCATAGAGTAGAGCAGACTCAACCCCACTGTCATTCTTCTGCAGAGTCAAGTCAAGTTCTTCCTCTCTTGACAGCGGCACCTCAGGGCCTACAGTATCAGCAGAAAAAGCAGACATCAGATATGTGGTCTGACTAGAATGTCCCAAAGCTGGATGCGTGTATTTCACTTCCACTTTCCTGTAACATGTGTGTGGCTTAGGCTGATATTAAATGAAAAACAGAACAAGATTACTGAAGTTCTCAGGGTGGGTTGGTACCAAACTGCCAGTCGCACTTTGAAACAGTCTAACATCATTAAGTTCCTTTTATGGGTTAAAATATACAACCTTTGCAGCCTCTGGCCATACAGATTTACTCTTCAATAGGGGCTGAAATTAGTAGCTAGTGTGGAAAAAGCTGGAGAAATAACAGGGGTTAAAGTTGAGGTTTAAGGCGGGTCTACCTCAGGCATTCGAATCCCTGAAGGCTAAATTACTCAGCTAGGTCACAAACTGACAGCTCAGGTTGCTCAGGGCTACAAAGCAATAATTACACGCTTTGTAAAAGAGCCATTAATATCTCTCACATTTCAGGTTAAAGCTGGTTAAAAATAGCTTAATGATAATTGACTAATTGTGGCGCAAACTTACCAACAACTTCCTTGTTCCCTGGAACGTAACACTCTGGATCCACGGAGAGGTTATCAAAAGACTGCAAAAAGAGATTTCAGATTAGAGGGAAGGAAACACACAAACAGTAGAAGCTGGGTTTTCAACACCCCAATTAAGAACACAAAAAGTAGGTCTTTGAGGCCTTTTAAATAGAGATAGGGTGAAATAGCTGTCATTAGTGTTTGATTTAAAAACCTTTATATCTCAAAACAAAAATGAGAGATATAGGGGGGCCAAAAAAGCTGGAGGGGAAAAAAGGAGTTGATTCTCACCTTGCTCCTCCTGGTCTGGGGGATCCCCAACCCTGAGCTGTTGTCCACATCTCCCATAAGGAAGTCAGAAACTCTGTCAGGAATATATATAAACATATATTTGACTTTACTGTTTCAAAGGCAGTTATGGCGCCAGAATACCGGTATTTGAACATTTAGGACCAAGAAGTTTGTCTCTGTACTCACACATTGCCAAACGTAAATGCCAAAGTGTCGATGGATGTGTGTATCTCGCTGAATATGACCTGTTTGTTTTCTCGATTCACCTCCTTGAAGTTAATCCCTGAGGAAGGCGATACAATTGGTAAGCATTTCATCAAAAAAGCTGAGTCACAAAACAGCATTTGTACACTTCAGCACTTGATCTCCATATGGTTAGAGGAGGAGAAGTTTACAAATTTTAAATCTGACCTAAAGAACAAGTGGAAAATGTAAGCAACCTTAGGATGAAATAAAAAACAAAAAAAAAGCTTTCTTTAGCCTTAACACATACGGTAGTTACGTTTTCACTGGAAATGCACAAAGAAACTGTTTGATGATCAAAACAGAGCGACTTTGAGATCATTTAAACAGTCAAAAAATAAATCCTGATGACTTTATGTTTATATCCTTGGAAAGTTTTAAGTAAAATAATAAACTATTTATACACCTGGTAGATTTGGGTTTAAAGCATCAGAAAAGTTAATCAACAACGACTTAATATTGACATAGGAATATATCATTTTCCACATGCATATTTAAAAAAATAAATTAGACAATAAAGGTTGTTTTTGAAGTACCTGTAATACCTTTGTTTTTTCATACTTTGCAAGATGCCAGCCTCTTATCAGATACAAACTTCTTAATCAAATAACACTTCTTTAATATTCCAGGGTTTAAACACTGTCTTTTAAAGAAATATTTTGGCTAGTCTTTTAAGCAGCTTTAATTAACTTCAGAAAGTGCATGGACACAGTGCATGTAACACTCGAGTGTTTAAGTGCATTTAACACTCGTTTATCCTAATTATTTGTCCGTTTCTGCCATTTATTATAATGGCAGAAACGGACAAATAATGATGTGAAAATGAGCTTTCTGCCATATAACATTTTAAAATCACTGCCTGGGAGTCAAGTCATAAAATCAGCGAAGCAGCAAACTGACCTGGAGCTAAACACAAGACTGTAAAGCTGCTTTCTTCTAAGAATTCACTTGGTTTTTAGGAATTCAAGCAGTGAAGAGTAAAGAGGAACGGTGCCCCAGCAGCCGGCAGCAGGGTACTGCCATCCTGGGTTGTTTAGAAAGAGCCTGCAAAAATCTGCTCACTACTCCCTAAGCCATGGGTTAAATGATGAAGACAAATTTCAAATATAAAGGAATGACCATCCTTTAAAGACACATCCACATTGAGTCTTGTTTTAAAATAATACAAAACTTTTTTTTTTTTTTACAGTGACTCCCTCTCAGACATTGTAATGTTGTCATTTTCTTTCATAAATAATGAGTGTAGGCTGTTGATAAAGGCTGCATTCATAAAGAGTAATTGGAATCAGAATAAAACCCTGATTATTGCATCTCTTACAACCTTTATAAGCCATCAAAAAGATGTTAGCTTTTGTTAGACTCAGAAAGCATTTACATATGTTCCACCGCTTCAGAGAAAATGACAAGGAGACACAAAAATAAAACCTACAGCAGAAGTTTCAGAAAAGTAAATATGTCATCCTACCAGCTCTATGTAAAAACCTTTAATGGTCTTCATGCCGGAAAATTAAAGGAATATTCAGAAACAATCCCAGATTTTCCTTCCTTGTTTTAAAAGTGATATAATCCTCCAGTCCATCGTACATGCTGCTCAGGCTCAGAAACAAACTGGAGTCCGCAGTAGTTTTAGGAAGCCGTCCAAGCGGACATTCGTCGTGAACATCGTGCATCAGTCTGTCTTTGCAGAAAGCATTATGCCAAGGAAGATGACACATGCAGTGAGCAATCGTAGGAAACGAAGACACAGTCAGTGAAATCCGACTAAGCTGAGTACTTCCTGTCTGCCCCGCAACAGGAAACACTCACACAGCGTGAATTCAGTGACATGTTAAACTACAGAAAAGCGTGACAACCCTTACCTTTTGTTTCCTCTACCTGGTATTGTGATTTTGTAAATGAAACCAGAAAATCGCCGCAATTTGAATATGAAGCTGGGAGCTTTCAACGTCCCAACTGCTTTGAAGCTTTTGCTTTTCCATTCTCATTTAATTAGAGAAATTTCAGTCCATGTCAGTAAGGGATGGGCGCTTAAAACCCTCCAGCTGACTGAGAAGCAAAGAAAGGTCATGAAATCCAGGCTAAAAAGGCAACACATTCCAGGGAGACTCCTGAAGCCACCAAAAGAGAGGAGGCACAGTGCGAGCCTCCCTGTTGCGCACCTCCCTGTCTCTGAATGCTAACATACAGCTCTGCTCTGACTTCTTCCTCAGGACATCCTGTGGGTCTCTAACAATGATTCCTGACCTCTGCCTCCCTTGTCATAGCTGTAATTTGGAAACTGCATTATTCAAGTATACAGCCTGTTGTTGTCTTTAAACTGGGTCAAGTACATTTGATAAAACAAGTATTTAAACCAATTGATATTCTTTTTATGTTTGAAACATAACAAACGACTTGGAAGGATTTATGTGAAAGACAAACATAAAATACAACATCATTAGAGTGAAAGGGAAATTATAAATGTTTTCATTTTGAATTGAAATCCTAACTTTTTGCTGCATATTGTATCTTTGAACATGGTAGAGAGATGGGCTTTGACCATACGGAGCTACCTTTGCTCTCATCTAACCACAGCACCTTCTTCCTAATGATTCTCATGTTTTTCTTCTTGCCATTGACAGATTCTCTCAGCTGCTCTGTGGATTTATCCAGCTCTTACCTCTCTTGGCTGCCTCTGGTATTAATGTATCCCCTGAATTATTCGGTCATTCCAGGAGGAGGTGCTTGTTGGGCATGTAGTTTTCAGCAGTGCCATAAACAGGCTACTCCATCAGATGCATTTGAGATATTTTTTTTCTGACCTAACCTTAAGCAATTTTATCCCTGATCTGCCTGCTTTGTGTATCGCTCTCAAATGGATTTTAAAATAATAATAAAAAACAAAATCCAGAAAATAGCTGCGTTGGATACTGTTTAATCTGAAAGTAGTGTTTGGAGAAGGAGGATTTTCCTTAGCAGCCATAGAAATGCCTCAGGTGTCATGCCCTGGCTTCAAAGAGAAACGCAGGTGAGAAAACGACTCACTAAACACAGAGAAGCGTGAGGCCTGTTATCATCTGAACCAATGAGTCCTCCTCTGTCATGTCTCACTGATTCATCTTGTTTTTGGATGTGCTTCTTTATTGCAGTCAGTTTTGTCATGTTTTTGCGTGTTGTGCTCAGCTTTGAGGGCTGCCCAGCCGGGGAGTCAGTTGATTTAAGGCACCCCCTTGTGGACAGTTAGACCTCAGGGAGGAAGAAAATAGCAGAAGTCCATTTTAATAAATATATTAATGACACACTTTTTTTTGTAGCATGGCCATCATTGCTCCCCTATCAGCATGTTTGTGTCCATTCTTAGTAAATAGAAAACATTTAGTTAGGATGATCTTTATCGTAAAATCTTTTGTTTGCTTTTTGGATTCCAGAGTCTGTCAACACTCATCTAAAAAGGCTAGAGAACGCAGACAGGCATTGTTAGTGTCTATGTCATACTTAGAAGGCAGGACAGGTGATCAGACAGATATCTTACAGCATAGCAAGGGGAAGAAACTGAGGAAAATCGACTGGCTGGACTGAAAAGGGGCCCTGCAGAAGGTGAAATATGGTATGAAAATTACAGCATTGCTGCATCTGCTGCTCCTTAGAGGAAGACAGAATTCCTCAGCTGTCGGTCAAAGGGATGAGTGGACGTTGACGTTTATTGACAAGAAATGAGAGCGTGTCTGCTTCAGCGTCATCGTCCAGACATATTTGAATCATATCTTTAGCAAAGGCAAGGGGAACATTCCTCCCTGGAGTTCTTACATTGAACAACTGATTCAATGATAACATTTATTCTAAAATAATCAGATCATTTTGCACTTGGGTTTGGGTGTGTTTGCCTCGCTCTTTCTGTACAGTTGGGCAATCGCAGAGAAAACATTCACCTTTGACTTTAGCAATGACTGTGCCAGCAGCTCCGAGAAGGTCCGCTGAGTTGAGCGTTCGGTGTTTGCCAATGACAGTCTTTAACACACGCAGTAGTTCTGCCAAGCGCTCCTGCACAACCTCCTGCAGACCCTCCAGGTTGTCTGTGGACAAAAGGAGACAGAAAAGTTATGCCACTCAGGGATAAAAATGGTCCTAAAAAGCCTAAGCTACTGTGAAATATCTGAAGTCACAGACATGACAGTGGTTTAGATTAATTTCCTAAGGCCAAATTTCTTATGTCACATTCACCTCTTACATCGGCAACAACGGTGCTTTGTTAATATCCTTTATCCAATGCAAGTAGGCCATCACTATTATTCATCTGTACTTCAAAAAGAGAAATGAAAGAGAAAAAGAAACAAAGAAAGAAACAAAGAAGTGCTCAAGAAAAAACAAGGATGTATGCAACCACTTGTTATGTAGCATTTTCTTTCCCTTGACACCATTAACAGCGGAAGTATTGTATTGCAAGCTAGTAGAGCTGTGTCAGCTATTGTTAAGAAATTCATGCCTGCAAAAAAATAGATTCATTAAAAATGGATAATGTACTTTTCTAAATCTAAAGTAACCTTTTTAAATATAGATTTTTATTGACATAATTATTAACAATTAAGATGTTACATGTCAGTATTTGTTGATAAATTCATAGAAGGAAAGAAAGAGTGAGCTGCACATAAAGTAGATGATCGTGGCAGATTTCTTCAGCGCCAGTGAGGTTACACAAGATGACAGCGGAGAAGAAGAATGTATAAAATGTGTCTAGATTAGCCCTCTCTCCACTTTTTCTACCATATCACATTCTGTCAGTCCCTCTGCTATGAAAGGCATCTCTTTCTTGCAGAACCAGATGCAGCAGTGAAAAGGAAAACCCCCGTTTGAAGGAGCTCTTGTGTAACTATCCTAGCTCCCCCAACTGCGCTTGTTTTCAATATGATCATTATTTTTTTTTAGATTAAAAGCTGATATGAGTAACACATTATGCAATATAAACAGATGTGAACAGGGCAAGGCAAAAAAATGAAAAGGTTTAGATTTTGTTTACTCAGCAGAGGCGGTGAAGCTGCTGGCACCAGACATTAGGTAAGTTCATGTCTAACTTACTGCTTAGAAATAAGTGGGGGCAGAAAAGTCATCTGCTCTTTGTCAAGGCTACCAAAGGGAGCAGCAGGGCGAGACGAGTGAGAGAATTTATAGGAGTGCTAAAAGGATTTAGCAAGGGAGGTAAAAGGCGAGGTTCATTGTGTGTGCTTCACTTTCTACACCAGATACACACTAATTCAGCATAATTTGAAGCAAAAGGTAAAACAATCAGTTTACTTAGAATAAAGAGCCAAAAATATGTGAACAATATTAACACAGAGGTGAAAAAAACTATTCTCCCAGTCAAGTACTAACAGGAAGTGTGTTTTTAAAGGTGGGGTGGGGGGTAGGTGGGGATCACTCATTCCCTGTCCTCAGGTAAGAGTGAGTGACACCTCAGCACAGACTTTGAAGTTGGCTCCCCTATAGCCACGGATAATGAATCTTCTAGAAGTGTCCTCCTATTTCTTTCAACCTCCCCTCCAGACGTGATCAACAAGCCTTTAGCGCTAGCTCTCAGGCTTTTGAAGATTCTCCTATCAAAGATATGTGTGGGTTAGTGATTAGCATATAAGAGCCAGTCCTAATCAAATGCACACCTGAGAGTTAGCACTTAGCATGAAACAAGAGGGGCATGAAGGAAAGTGCTGCTATAGGATTACAGAATGACATACTATTTGGACCATTTAGTTTCCTTTTCACAAACAAGCATTTAATTTGACTAATCTATTCGTTAGGGAAGCAAAGAGGGTAAAGATGATGAGGAAATGACAACAGCGGGGATGTCTTAGCAACAAAGCCAAATGACCCAATGCAGCCTTGTCCCCTCTTCTATTGTTTACTGTCACCCACTATCAGTAATCACTAATGCTGCAGCATGCAGAGTAATTATCGTCTGTGATGAAATGAAACAAACAACAGGCAGCCGGCCTTTTTAGTATAAGATAAACACGCCAAAGCTGACCTCCTGCAAACAAAGACCATGCATGGTCTAATTAGAGTAGATCCTCACCCAGCTATTAACAATCAGATGTAGTGGAAATAAACTGTTAAGCTCATGTTACTTTGGAGAAAAGGAAAACATTTCATGAAAGACATTTTTTGACGATTGAAAAAAAGAAACCATTAATAGTAAAACTGAAAAACAGAGACAGTCTCATTTTAAATGGTGATCAGGATTTCTAAATATGCAGGCTGAAAAGATCCTCTGAGCTGCTGATCTCACAGCCATGAGTGTTTTCAGTGTTTTCTGCACCAAGGCTGTGGTCAGTGGTTCTGCTACAATATGTCATCAGGAGGTGCAGTGGAAATTTTACTGGTTTTGGCGTGGGAGGTGGTCCATTGTTTTAGCAGTGATAACAGAGCTTAGCCATACCGTTTGAAGGAAGACCCCCCCTGGAAACCCCAGTGCAGCCTGAATTCACTTGCTCTTTTTGTTATTTAAGAACATTAAATGCAGTCATGTCTCATGATGGTTCTTTATTAATTCCAAAAAAAATAAAAACAAATACCCTAAACCTAATCTTTTTAATGTTTATTTAAAGGTATAGAGGACGACCTTTTATTTTTGACAATGATTGACAATAATGATCATTGTCAATCATTCTGGTGATATCTTTTTCTGGGCATGCCCACTTTCAGCCGCGTATGTGTGGCGAGCTACGGTTTCAGACAGTCATTGACAGTCATTTCAGACACTCACTGCGGTTTTTTGAAAATGGCCGAGGGTAATAGAAAAAGTGTCTTCGAAATGTAGAAGCAAAGAAAGGCCTCAGAAGAGGAACATATATCCCAGAAAGCTTTGCGCAGAGAGCCCTCCTCGCAAAGAATTATGGGATTTGCTGTCACAGAGGCTTACTGTTGCTACCCGACAGCGGCGGCTTATAACAAAGATGGCACAGGCACTGCGCAGTGAAGGAGGACTTACTTCACTAACGGTGCAAAAAGCTGTGATCGTCTACCTGAACGGTCAGTTAACTGAGTTCACTATAAAGTGCACTCTATAGTCCTTGCTCTATAGTGAGTGAGAGATTTAGGGGTTAGGGTGGATGCTCGGACACAGTAAGCTTGTATGAGCTTTGAGAAAAGCAACTTTCAAACAGAACGTGCACGAGAAGAAATGGGCTCATGCAAGTGCATTTTTTCAAAGTGGTGAGGACAGGTCTTTTAAAAAAATTATCAAAATCCTCCATAATACCTTTAACTAGAACAAGGATGAGTAAAAAAACAAGTAATATTCACTCATCTATGTTACTGAATTATACTATCCCTTCCCATTTGAGGATCAAAATGTGCATTCCTGAAGAGCAGAAGGCTTCCTGGATGCAAATTCTGATAGGCTACTGTAATACATAACAGTGCCATATCTCCTTAGTCCAAATGTTTAAAACATATTTGCCTTTTTCAATGGACTCTGACAGTCCTTCATGCTCACATCTACTTTAATAGTTTTGAAACAATATGATTTTTTTTAAAGTGAGCTGTGTTAGCTTAAATCAAAGCATGTTCAGGGAATAGTTTAGTGATAGTCCATAACGAAACCCAATTGAGTTTCTTTGTCAATGTTTAACAACTTATGTTCCCAGATCCTCTTCAACCAAAACCTCTAAGCATATATAATTTTGCAAAAAAGAACTTTCAATATTAAGGTGTACAAAAAAAAGAACAAAACAAAAAACTACAAACAGACTAAGAGACAATCAGTATTTACATTCTGACGGAAACCCCTTAAACATATGATTTACTTGCAGGCCTTGAACTTTAAAGCTTTCAATGCAGATCAAAATATTTCCACATGCCAACAGTTTTTAGGAAAACGGATCGTTTAAAGAGCAACAGAAACTTCCCAAACCAGTCATCCAGAAAAATCACCTCTGTTGCTACCAATTAGTATTCCCCGAATGTTGTCGAACTCTTGCATGTCATGACATGCTAGCAAAAACACACATCTTACTTTGTCATACAGGGCATCATCCACGGGCCTCTTAAATAATTATTGCTTGTGCAATGATTGTGCGTGGGAGTCCCATTGTGTCTGATGAAGCTCCCTTTGAGTCTGGTGCAGGGAAGGACCAATCTAATCCAGATCTCCAGGCCGCCTAGAGGTTACAGCCTCTGCTCCCCCCCCCCACTGATAACAACAGGCAATCAACTGGCCAGCCTGGACACGCGATCTGCTCAACATGAAACAAGCCTTGGCAGCTTTACTGACATGGCACTGCTTGGGAAACAGCCCCAGGGCTTTACTGAGAGATCGCAGAGGAATTTTTCTTCTTCCTCTTTTTATTCTTCACCAGAGGGAACAGGGGTGAAACATTGACACCTGTAGCTCCAGATGACTTAATTTATTTGATCCTTTATCGAGACGTGTGTCTATGTACCTCATTCCAAACTAGTGACGCACCACTCTGTTATTACTCAACTCTTTATTTCATCCTAACACTCCCTTTAAACGGAAATGATTATTTTTTTTATTTTCCTTTTCATCAACAAACCACAAAAAGGTAAACTTGGATTATCTACAAACCACTTCCTTTACAAACAACATGGAGGAAAAACACAGACGAAACAGATCCTTCTTGCATTTCTGGGCTGCCTAAAACAGGTGGAATTGTTTGGTAAGGATTCCATCTCCCAACACTAATTTTCCCCTCTATCCAAACAAACGTCCCATTAGCGGGTGGTTCACCATCAATCCCATACCTTGTTTGGAGAGAGGGCGAGCTGTAGCTTCACTCAGGCTTTAAACAGCCGTCTCTAAAAAAGCTACCTGCTTCTATCAGCGACAGAGCTCTGGGGAAGTTTGCCCTTCAATGTTTATTACAACTTTGATGGGTTTTGAAAAGGCATACTAAACTAAATACCCTCTGATAACAGTAAGATCAGTATTCGTCAATGACATCAAGAATACCAATTTAACAGCAGAATAATTACCAGTCTCTGAGGCTATGCTCACACTGCAAACCTTGATGCTCAATTCCAATTTTTTTGTGAAATCCGATTTTTTTATACAACGCAAGTATCCCGCATGAAAAGTAGAGGATGCAATGACATCACAGGCCAGCGTGATCTTTTTTTCCGGAGGTAAACATGGATGGTAGTACCGGCGCGCATCTAGCAGTCTTTTATTAACCATCTAAACACAATCTTTTCAATATGGTTAAAAATAAATAATGCTCTTCGCATCATCATCTGCCGTTGTTGTTGTTGTTTTTCTTGCTGCTTCTGCGTAGCAAGACGCAGAATAGTGACCTTTGTCGGAGATTGATGATGTTCAGGTCGGTGTTCACACACAGGTCGCATTTGAAAAGATCAGATTCGTATCGGTTTCAGGACCACATAGCCAAGTGGCCTGGGTCGGATTGGAAAAAATCGGATCTATGTTGTTCAGACTGCCATGAAAAGATCAGATCCAGGTCGCATATGGGCAAAAAAAAATCGGATTTGGATCACTTAAGCTGCAGTGTGAACGTAGCCTGAGTCTCCACTTTAAGTGCCCGGCGGTTACATGAATTGTTAACTGGTGTTATACCACCTTTATTTTTAACGAATTAGAACAGGCTTTCTGATGAGGCCCATTGGTCAGATTAAGGGAAACATTTTTAAAATGACCACCTAGGGGAAGGTATTAAACATAAATTTCAATAAGTCAATATTTCTTTATTAGAAACCATTTTTAAGGGGATCAGCAGTGGTGTGCAATATGGCTTTAAAATCAAATCTTTGATTTTTTCTATCAAATTCCATATATTTATTTTTTTTCTTTCATAACTTTCATAAATAAAGCTATATAACCATCAAAACTAGCTTTTATTTCAATCATCCTGTATAGAAGGTAACTTCATTTTAAAGGGATACTAAATTTAAAAGGTTATAAACAATCATGCTTCACAACAAACAATGAAAATATAACGCACTAAATGCTTGCAACTGGTGGTATCACACACTGAGCTAGTTTATTAGTCATAAGGAGACATTGAAGATCAGAAAATGATAAAGCTGATGTCACTCTGAACTATGGAAGCCTCAACTCAACAATACTCTACCTTTTTGAATATGACTGTAAAGGGTTGTCTTATAAAACAGCAGGAAAACAGTATTTAGACTGCCAGGTTCTAACAATATTTGGCAAAAATAAATACCTGCAACCCATCAGTCTTTTCTGTTACAGTCAACACAAAGACAACGATAACAGTCAGCAATGGTGACTCTTCATTAATCTAACTGGTTAGACCTGTGACTAAAAGTGACAGATCAGCATCCCTCTGTTTAAACTAGTTCAAATTTTCCAGCTTGCACCATGGAAGCCATTGCAGGTTGCTTATTTCAAAAACACTAATTTTTGGCTGAAACTAAATAATGTTCGACACTGGAATTAACCTCCCTGTTTTAGAGCCAGAGCTTTTTTAGTAAACATCTTATAGGGATTTTTTTATCATCACAAAAATATAAAAAAGGGGGTTTATACAAATGTAAAAAGCTACAGGCCTTCCTATACATTTGTCAAATTGTCACTGCATGTAATATCCTTGGTAGCCTTATAAGTTTAAGAGTCAAACAGAGTCCTCTGCAGGTCCAATGTTCAGCACAAAAGTCTTAATAAAGGACCAGGAAACACACCCTCACCACAAGTGTGCACAAAACAATCCTTCAACATCATTTGGGAAAGTTACTGCCCAACATATCTCTCCTATCTATCTGATAAGAGCTGTAAGCTATTACGCTATGGTGTATTAGATTCGGCTTTTCTTTTGATTAAATCTGATACCTACAAGTGGTATTTTCTGGACGACCTTTTTGTGAGAACATTTGAATATTCTTATAAAGCAGCAATGGTTTTACAGCTGGTAAATCAGGCTTTAAGACAGAGATAAGGCAATAATGCTTTCCTGTTTCAAACTAATTATCAGTTTTGTCTTTCCTCTACAACATGTAAAGTCAAAAATGTGATTCTCGTTCTATGGTTAAAAAAGGGGTTCTAAATTCAACAGAAAATTATAAGAGAAATATCAGTTTATGCATCAAAGCACACCTCTACCTGTTTCTATTTCACCTGCTGATACCAAAACAAAACCAACTAAAAACTATTTGAAGACAAAGAGCTAATACTTTATCAAGCATCCTGACCTCCTGTAAGAAACAAATAAACATTGCGCTTAAAGTCCCATAAAATTGAAAACTAACTTAGTGTGTCTCTGACAACTGGACCTTATCCAAATCCTATCACAGTGTCATGATGGCATCAACAGTGGAACAATGACATATTTTTATGTTGTGAGTCAGCAAGACACCTTCCTCAGTCTAAGACATTTAACACCTTCTCTTACACAGCACAAAACTATGTTCGCTAGAATAGTTTAGCTGTAGTCAAATTTTCATTAAAAAAGCACACACTAAGTGGGATAAACTTTCAACTTTAACGTCATGAACTGAAGCTATGCAGTGAAATGTTTGTTCTACCCTCAAGGGAAACTATCAGGTGTGGTATAACAATCTGTGTGTGTAAAGACCAAAAGTAACCTTTCTGAAGAAGAAGTGAATTTAAAATAATGTAAGGTACAGTTCTGATGGCTATTTACTTATCCAAGGGAGCAGAGAAGGAGGAACTCTGCCCACTCAGCAGCGGCGGTCTATAGGCTGAAACCACACATTTCTCAAAACACATTCCGACAATTTTTGGGCTCTATAGAGGGAAAAACGCCTCACTTCTTGGAAATTTTCCGCAAATTCTGGAAGAGAAAATTAAGTCAAGATTTTTGGGACTATATTTACTGTTTTGTTTTTGTTTTTTTGTTTTTTGCGAGCATTTATAGGATGAAAACAAAGTAGTTAAACAAACAGATGAATTGCAGACTGGAAAACAAGCCTCTGAAGAGTCTTTTGATATCCTGGAGTTATTTAGTTCTTCCTTGCATACACTTTACTTTGTCCTGTTTGGAGCCCTGGAATATTTTTTTTTTTTTTACTTTACTTTTTTATGGGGGGGGGGTTAGCACAGGGAGAGTTTCTTTACAGTTTTTTTCCAGGTTTTGCCTTCTGTGTCTGACCCAGTTATGAAGTAAATGTATCCTTTGGTAAATGTTACTTTTACCTACAATTGGCCAATCGAAGGCCACAATTGAACATTTGTTTAAGAGGAATGTGGAGTATGCAGAAGAGTGGGTTGATGGAAAGGAGGCAACAGTTCTGTATGTTCTGGAGGACTCTTTCTTTCATGCCGATGTAAGGCATTGACAGCGCAGTCTTATTCAAATGAAAACAAACTAAAAGCAAAACCCACAAATGAAGAATTTTTGGCATTTCTCCATAAGTACTTTTAACACAAGCCCTACAGCACAATGCAATAATTGCTTTTGCTTACAACCTTTTAAATTCTGTTACATCAAGCCATTATATGACTTACAACTCTAATGTTTAAAGTTAAACTTCAATTAAATGAAGTTTATTTATAATTCACAACATGTGTCATCTCAAAAAACTTTAGAGAGACAATTCAATCAGATCATGCAGACAGATTGGTAAAAAGATTTCTATCTAAGGGGGTAAATGATGTCAGCACATAATTTGCATATTATAGGTAAAACTACCATTGGCAAGACAAAGTCATTAAAAGTTTTCAAAATGCTTTAAAACTTAAGCTGAACTGTATTCATTCATATTTTAACCTATTTTTTTTTTTTGCTAGTGCTAGTTGTACCTTATGTTGCGTTTTCTTTTTAATATAAAGATCATAGTAAATCAATCTTCTTACCATCCTGATCATTTAAAGCATTACATGAAAGCATGGCCAATGGTTTACTAATCAGGGTGTGTCAGCATTGTTTACAATGCCAAGGATAATTCATTATTAAACTCATTATATACTGTTAAATAATAAATAACAAACTTCCGTTTGGATTTTATTTGAGTTGCTCAATTGTTGTTGTAATAACATTTTGTGCAACAGCAAAAAAGCTTGCTCGGACACAGCGTTTGGTATGACATTACATCTTAAGTGTCAACCCATTCAAGTTCTGCATTTTGGTATCGTATTTGATCAGAAGAATGGACACTAACTTCCCTGAAACCTTTTGTTTACTATTAGTAGTTGAGGAACTGGAGCTCATGGGGTTAATCTCAATAAAACCATCTTCATGATTATCAGCAACAGGGAAGGTTCTGGTGACATCACGCTACAGTTAACCCCTTAGCTCCCACCGCCTGGCTTCAGGGCGCTTTGACGACACATTTTGTTCTGCATCTAATAGCACGCTTATTCGTAAACAAAACCAAATATGTTGTACCTCTGTGGAATAAGGCAATCCTAAACAAAATGAAAATCAACTCAATTGTAAGCCAACTATACTCCACTTACTTCTTAACATGTTTTCGTCTTCTGGAATTCCAAAACATATCCTATCCTGGCATAAATGGGCTAATTCTGTCCATAATAATCCCCAGAAAAGTAACATCTAGTTATATTTACCATAAACTAAAATCATGTATAGCAATAGCTTTTTTTTTTTTTTATGGAAATTTTTATGTGCCTTATCAACCATGTCCTTCATTTCACATGATCTACGTCACAAGGGCTTATTCGCCAATCTGTCCTCCCCCAAAAATCAGACATAAATTCCCCTCTCAGTATCCAGAATACGTTGAAAGAATTTTGTCCGTAAGAAACACCGTCCCCAGGCACATGCGCCACTGTGGTCTTGGCGAAGCTGGAACTCCTAAACTCGGTGACCGATCAAAGTTTGATTGACATATTTTGTTATCCAATAAGATACGCTTTGCAACAAAGTATTGGAAATGTAGAGGCGGTTCAATTTGTTTATTTGTTTGCGTAAGAAGCAAGAGGAGAGGGGAAATAACTGGACATGCACAGAAAATGCATAGTAAAAATTCTAGATGCTGAAAATATGAAATAATAAAAGAGAAAGTACTTTAATGTGTAAATACACATAAAGAACTCATTTACTTTACAGTCTAATTAGTCATAAAATTCCAATATTCTAGTTTGGCACTTTTGCTCCTAATTTGAATCAGTTGTGCCGAATGGACCTTTTGTATAAAAAAAAAGGGTCCCTACAAACCTTAGTAAGAAAAATGAATGTTTTGTTTTTCTTTGTTGTTGTTCTTTTAAATTAGATTATCTATTTGTAAGTTTTTATGTGCATGAACAGCCCCTGATAACCACCGATGATACAGATTTGAGAACAAAATAAATAAATAAAAAACTAATAATAAATTATTAGTATGTTTGCAGGAAACCATTCAAATCTCAAAGTTAAGTAAACATTTAAGAACATAAATGCAAGTCAGAATATCTGGTAAAGGTATTTAAAAGCCTTTTTCTTTAAAGATAATATATTCCTAAAGCCTGTCATGATTCAACCAACCGTTATTTTCAGAATTTCCAACATTGACTATTATGTATTTAACATTCTGCAATTTAGCGTATCCACCAGGTCTCCATAAAGGTCTAAGAATGCACCAGGAAAGTAATGCGGTGCAACATAAGTAGGCATTCATGTATTAAAGAAGAAAAAAACCCTAAATAAATTAGATAGCAGTTATACATTTTCAAGACCTTACAGACTTAAGTATTATGTCATGGATTGGCACAAAATAGCCCACATTTACGAGATAAAAGGGACACGATATATACCTTCAACTGCCTCTCTCTACAGCTTTTCATCCAGAAACTCCCTGTTACTAATTCCATCCATCCCACCATCAACTCTTCTCAGCATGATGCTGCCAACACTGTGTCTCACAGTGATGCCTATTTTCTTTTTCCAACAGATGCACGTTGGCCAAAAAGTTAACTTATATCTGGTTTATCAAAAGACCTTCTTCTAGATGTTCACAAAGGGCTCTATAAGGCTCGGGAGACACTTTGATTGGGACTTTCCAAGCCTTTCTTCCAAATGTTAGCTTTCTTCTTGACCTTCAACCTGAACAGTGGATGTCAACAGCTTATTTAGAATCCCAATGAGCACCTTGGCTGCTTCTCCCTTTAATTCTCTCGCTGCTAATCATGTTGTGTCCCATAATCTTTTCATTTTCAGATGTAGAAGTGAACAGTCCAACCTGAGGTATTCAAATATTCTGTAATTACCATTTACTTTAAACCTAAGTATAACTTTTCCACAATTTCTATGCTAATCTTTCTGCCGTGTTTCTTTGTCTTAATGATGCTGTTAACTAATGTTCCTCTAAAATGTTTCACAGAACAGCTCGATTTTAACAGAAAAGAAATCACAGCGGCAGATTTCATTTGCTAATTCTATGAATTCTGGAAGAAGTTCGCTGCACTGGGTTTTATTGTGGAGCATTAGAGTTAAAGGGAGTTGTTTTTGTTTCAATGCATTTACAATCACAAGTGTTGCTGTGTCACATATAAGCCCTTTTAAGCTTTTAGGTTTGTGGCTATAATACTCCAAATATTTTTTTTTATTCCAAAAAGATTGGGGGAGGTGGGGGGACTTTTGCTGGGCACATTTAAGGGGAACAGCAGCACAGGGGTAGCTTACTCAGTCAAAACTCATTAAGAATTACAATTTCGGGGGGGAATTAAATTCTTTCACATACTTGTGAGCAGAGCGACCTGCGGGGGCAGTTACATAAGACAGAGAAAACCAACATCACAATCAGAAAACCTCAAGTGCAAAGCTGTGGTTGGGAGTGGCATGGGTCCAGCTAGCATAAGCTAATAGTTAACAGTGATTCTCCCTGTAGTTTTCCATCAGCCAAAAGCTGACTTCTCCTCACTAGCCTCCAGCTAAAAACTAGCAGGAGCTCAGGGAGACAAAACAAGCATCTCCAAACCAAAACTTATGGGGGGGGGTTTCTCAGAAACAGAAAGTGAAGTGATGCAAATATTTTTAAATCTAAAAAATATAAACATTTTAAAATGCTGCAGTTTTCTCAATCCACAGAGTACCTTCGTGACAAACCTTTAAACGTATGAAAATAATGAGAAAACAAGTGTAATCTGTGTTTTGCTAACCTCACCACCTTTCTTGTTTCTGCAACATTTTGTTAACCACAGAGAGGGGGCTGGGGCTGTAACGTGGTTTGATACTTGAAGCAAACACCATATGAGACGTGCTGCTAATCACAACACAAAAGCTCCAACAGGGTGAGACCGAGGGCTGCATTAAAATTCAACTTTGCTATAATAAAGCTCCCCACTGAATATTTCAGAGATCTTTATAAAGGCCCACAACCTATGGGTTTATTTAAAGACCGTTACCTCAAGCAAAAAAATTATGGCTTTGCATATAGCCTATTGTTAATCAAAGGAATTCAAATAATTTCTAAGAAAAAAGGTTAAACTTAAAAGATGACAATGACCAATAGTCCTTTTACTGAATCTGTTCTTCATCTCATTTGTTTACACCTTAGTTTTGGACACGGTGATTTAAAACAGACCTTCGATTGTTACCAGACTTTGAAACCTTCCTGACCCCCTAGACAAAAGCCACATGTCCTTCAACTGCTATGGAATGAAAACATACGAACACGCACGAGAAGGTGGGAGATATCCTGGGAAAAATTCAGGTTAGCATATCCCGATTATGGGGCCATCACAGTGTAAGTTTAAAATGCGTGTATGATAGATCAGGCAAAGCCTCAATAAGATAAAAACGCTTGTTATCTGCAGATTTGTAATAGTATAAGATAGGATGAACTCAGCAACCCTGATTTCAAGAAATTACACAGGTGATGACGGGTGTCTGTCTTTAAGGGATGCCAGTAATGCTCCATTAGCAGGAAACAGGAGCCAGACAGACTGCTAACTACACCCATAGAGTAAACTACATGGGGCTTCTGGAAATTCAAGAGAGGAATGAACAGAAAACTCATGGACTGAATGTTTGATCTGCAGAATTATCCGTGTTTTAAAATCAGATTTTATTCAGATGTTTTGCTTCCAGGTGGTAGAATTCCTAGCAATGAAATGACGGCGTTTAATTACTGATTGATAAGATTCACCCATTTTCATACCACAAAGAAGAAAAACAAACAAAAAAAATGGCTTATGCTATGAGGAACTTGTTGACATCATTGCATTGACGTCATGCAAGAGTTGCCCAATAATTAGTTTTAGTAAAAGAAGTCAACAATTAAAATGACTTAAATAAAGGCTCTGAAGTAAATGACAGCTTGGGTTCATGTGATTTTACCCACCTGCTGAATAGAGGGGGTTGTTGTTAAGTGATAGGCAAATACCCCAAATGTTTTTGTGATGGCTCAGAGTATCACTCAGCACGACGGAAGCCAAAGCTCTCACGCCGAGGCCTCACTCCTCCAGCAAGAGGAATGACTAAACAACCCCCCCCCCCACTGCCAGATATACAGTAGGACCCTTCATGTTTGTGTCAGAGGGTATGCAACTCGCAGAACGGTGGTGCAAGTTTGAATTTGTCATTAATGAAAAGCTACCAAACTAATTAAAAAATAAAGACATTAAAAGGGATATATTTTATATATTTTTTTGCTTTATAGCCAAGGAACATTTATTAACACTTTTTTTTCTACTAGCAACATAAAGAAGTACAGAGATTGACTCAGAGTGAAAAAGCACATTTCTTCACTCTATGCAGAGCTGCAGCCACCCACTGGCAGTGATTATACGACTGTGTGCCGTAATGCTCATATGTGTGGGTGAAATGTTTGTATGAGTCTGCAAACAGAAAGTCAAGCCGTCGACTAGCAGGAAAACAAAGGGAAAGTGTGCTACCTGTCTCCCATCTACTGTCTTTTTGTGTATTGTGTTTATGTATTGTGGGTGAGTGATGTCAATCACAGTGCAGAAAGTGCCTCAGTGTGTTAATAGTGAAGTTGGAAGTCTTGACAGAAGATCCTGGTGGACATTATGATAAATTATAACTTTTAACTATAGTATCACTGAACATTTTTCAGTTCTGTTGAAAACCTAACAGAGTCATGTCTGTGGCTTTATGTACAAAGACAGAAGGAATATAATCAGAGCCTGTGTGCTTTGCATTGCTGACTGATTTGGACAAGCACAGCTTAGCTAAGAGTGGCAGCTCTGTGCAAACACTGGGATTTCAGTTTCCTTTAGGGCAGCTAGCCAAAAAACGTAAAATTGTAGCTAGTAATGCTCGCATTTATAGCTGAAACAGATCTAAAAAACAAATGGAAAGTCATTCTAAGATTGATACTCCATATTAACATTGCTGTTATGGCTGACAACCAAAACAACCAATATTTAATATCCCATATATTTCCCTATCTTTTTGATATCATGAAAAAATATGACCAAAACTTTTCCAGGAATAAATAAATAAAGTCAATGTAGGGGAAAAAAATAGTAGAACTGCTTACAGCAACAGTGTCTTCATAAGTTTGCCTAAAAAGTCCATCACATATATGCAGCTGATCCAAAATGCTGCTGCCCATGTTCTCACTAGAACTAAGAAAGTAGAGCACATCAGCCTGGATCTCCTTCCACTGGCTCCCTGTGGCTCAGAGATTAGCATTTAAAATCCTTCTGTTAGTTTATAAATCACTGAATGTATCAGCACCTCAATACATAACAGATTTGCTGTCAGTGCATCAATCTCCTAGACCACTCAGGTCTTCTAGTTCCAGTCTACTCTGTACACCCAGAACTAGAACCAAACATGGAGAAGCAGCATTTAGTTCCTATACTCCACTGATCTGGAACAAACTCTGAAGACTGTAAAAGGGCTGAAAACCTGAGTTATTTTAGGTAAAAGTTAAAAACACATTTATTTAGAGCTACCTTTGACTGTTAAATTTGAACTGTTCACTAAAGTATAATTAGTTTTAAGTTTGTGGTACAACTTTTTTACTTGCTTTGCTATCTGCTTTTAATATTTATCTTTAATTGATTTTTTTCTGGTTTAATTATACTTCCTTTCTTTGTTTAATTCATGTAAAGCACTTTGAAATTTCTCCATACTGAATTGTGCTATATAAATAAACATGCCTCGCCTTGCGACTATGCTGAAGTGTCTTCTCTCTCTCAGTCAGTCTTACAGAGCATTACTATCACTATGGTATGCCCAAAGCAAACATTACATCACACAATACAGATGATGGTGGATTTAACTACATTGAAACATTTTCATGATCCTCAAAGTGGTAAAAGACTAGTATGCAGAATAAATGACCCAATAAATCTCAGCCAAAACAAAATCAATTAGCTAAAAATGTATGTTTTTTTTTTTCTTGTAGTAGTTTCCCAAAATGGCACCAAAGACAGAAATGTTACTATTAAAGAAAAACCACATTCTAACTCCATCAGAGCTCACCTTTATGTTGGAAGGCATCCTTTAGGTTCAGAAGCACATCAGCAAACCACCTCACATCGTTCACCAGCTGCAAAACATAGTCAGCATCCACACCTGGGGCCCCCATGAGGCGGGATGGGAGCCCCATGTTACTCAGAGGGTTGGGGCTCTTGGTGCTGCGGCCCATGGTCCAAGCCTTGGTGGATTTGGGTGACAGAGATTCTTGGGGTTGAGTGGCAGCCGACTGAAGCTCCTGGACATTATTTGTCGCTGTACCTCCACCGAGGCTGCTGGTGCTGCTGTTGCTGCTGCTTCTGCTGCCCTTCCGTAGCATCCCAGCAGCCAGGGCAGCCGCCACCCTTTACAGGTGGTACGTTCGGCTGGCTAGCCCCTGAACTCACCACACAGCCCTTGTCCCTGGAGAGCTGGGGGTGAAAAAAAGGAACAATGGGTAGAAAAGGAGCTGATGCAACTGAGTTTAGGTCATGTATATTCACAGGCTGACCTGAGGCATAAGTGAACTAGGCCCCTGCCTAGTTGGCCCCAAAGAGCCAGGGAGCCCAAGTGAGCCCTTATACTGTAAGTAAAGATGAATTTAACTCCCTATTTGTCGCCAGAGCAGTTTTAATTTTGTTGGGACATGTTTAAAGTAGAATTCAAGGATTCTGATATTTCTCATTTTAAATTATTCAAATCTATCGAAAAATTATTTGATATACTTATAGCCATAGTTCATTCGAATTTGACAGCTGGTTTATAAGCTGGGATCATTAAAAAAAATCTTAACAACTAATTGAGAATCGCTTTAACAATTGTAAAATAGCAGAAAACATTTAAAGCTGAGTGTCAAACAACAAGAGATAGAAATATTTACCTCTTTGCTGAAGCCAATTTGATCCGACTGAGAGCACATATTCTGAGCAGCAATTTTCCAACTTTACGAAATGAATCGAAACTATTTAACTTTTGCTTAGCCTGAATGTTTGATTATATTGTACCATCCTGGTCTCAAGTCCTTTGCAACATATAATCTGTTATCCTTTTAATATCCCCATGTTTAGTCCTGTCTATCTTCCCAACACCTCTAACCACCTTCCCTGTCCCTGCTGAAGAAAAGCAGCCCCACAGTATGAAGCTGTCACCACCATGTCTTACACACGGGACAGTGAGTGCTCTTAAAGGCAGCCATAATGAGTCAACCATTGATTAGGCTCCTCTGAAAGAAACTGTCAAGAAAAACAGCCCTACTTATGTGCAATGCCTGACAGGAAGTTGTGGGGACATTACCGTTTCCGTTCTCTACCAGTAAGTTGACTGCAGGCTGTGCAAAGCGGAGCTCACCTTCATAGTAGCACTTGTGGAAAAGCTATGAGCTCAAACTACAAGCAGAGTGTGCAAACTCTGGATGGGTACGTTTCATTTGAAACACCACAGTCTGGTTTATGATTTTAGTCGTCAAATCTCAGGTATAAAACATATTGTACATGTTGTGCTGAAATGTACCAATCCAAAACAAATCAATGGCTTTAGTCAGGAGGAGCTTTCAGTTCAAAATCGGTGATGCTTAGATTAGAAATTGAATAACAAATAAAGTAACATTAGCTCCCATATCAAGGATAGATAATCAGAACCTATTGGTTGTTATAAGTCTATCATATTATCATCACACATTTCCATACTTTTTCTACGTCATAAGAATTCTGAATTATCATGATAACTTTCAACTCTATCTAACAATGTTTGTACAATCTTGAAGTATTTCTGGGACTAATTCTACAATTATTTCAACCACTGTTTTAATTAACTAATTGGAAACTTTAACTGAATGAGATCAGCAATAATAATATTATCTTTTACATTGTAAGTGATATAAAGTTTCTCTACTTTATGACACTGGGGTTCTGAAGAAGCGCATTTAGCAATATGTAAGTCGCTGTTTTTGTAAATTTACGATTGCGTTGTTTTTATTGGGATGTTTGTGTTTCGTTTTTTTGTGCTGACTGGAGTCTGCAACTGTCAAGCCATCCAATCCTTTGCAAAAAAAGACTGTTATTGATTTTTAAATGCATTTATGACAGATTTGATCATCTTTGCAAAAAATAGCCCCAAAAAAGTATTGTGATAATCATTTGCATTCATATCAAATTACCAATTTTTGCCATATGTGTTTTTTCCTTAATGTTACAGTTAGTGTACCACATTCCCAGCTTTTTTATTGCTATATAGAAGTATTTATTTGTTAAAAAAAAAGCACAAATATGAGTTATTAAAATTATATTTCAATCTAACACATTAAGAATCCAAAATTGATAAGTAAATAAGATGATAAGACTTCAAGAACTTCCTTGATCTAAAAACAGCAACCACCAAATTACTCCAGACTAAAAATATTACTTTAAATCAAAATTTCTGATTTGTGAAAGTTTGTATTCTGCTATTTTAAGTCATAGTTGAAACACCTTTTTTTAAATAGAGCAGAATCATTGGATTTACAGAAGCAACTGATTATGCAAAACATTAAAAGTATCATGTGCAACAAAAAATGCTCCCAAACCAAATTCTGCTCCGGGCCTTTTAAAACATTGGACCGGCCTTGTGTTTATTTGTATAAACTATTTTTTGCTGTTTAAATGACTGAATTCCATGTACAACTTAACTTGTATAAACACTACACAAACGTGTAGTAGAACCGTTAATAAAGTATTTGTTTTATTGTAAATACTACTTTAATAACACAGTATTTACCTTTATTCATCTTTGGTATTTTTTATATATATATATATTTTATTTGATTCAACAAGTGTTCTTAGGAAGTTTAACTAAGTAGACTTAACCGTTAAGAGGAAATATTGCGGTAAGCTAACGTTTTCTGCATAAAGTAACAAACGCAATGTAACAGAAATGTGTTACAAAGCTAAATGAACAGCAATAAGTAATAAAATTGATTCCAAACTATTCTACTTAAGCTACTTTCTTTTTTGCTGATGAATGTGATGATGTTTGCCCCTGGAAAAGCAGCCAGACCCGGTTACAAACTGCTTTGCTGGCACAGTAAAAGAGCCTTTTTAAAACTCACCTGCTTGGCAGTTTAGAAGCATAGCATTCAGAAAAGTCACAAAATAATGCATTCAATTTTCTTAAAAGTCGTGGGAATCATGGAGCATCCGTTTAGGAGATAATAAATCCTCACAAAGGCAGAACGATGTTCGTGAAAAACTAACTGTACACCGACAACTACCAGACTCTCGGCAACTCTGAAGTCAATCGTAGTTTACGAGTCTGGTTGTCACGTGAGGGATGAGCTGCGTTCTGATTGGCTTAGGGGCTTTTCAGAGGCTAACTCTGTGATGCGTTCAAGTGCCTGCGAAAATAAGATAAAGCTCGGAATAGTTCTTTTGATTTAATACTTACTAAATAAATCGTGATCACGGTTACCTGAAAAAAGTTTTACGTCAAAGGAGATTTGTAAAAATTCAACATTTGTAAGTCTTATTAGTTATCTAAGCCAAACAAGGTCTGATGTTGGAATGAACGAGGGATCTCCGAATGTGACAGAGAGACTTGGATGGTATGTTGAATTGTAGGGTATGCTTTGTTTTTTTTCCCCCTACAATTCATATATCTAATATCTACACCATCTGAGAGGAAGCGTTAAGTAAATAAGTAAGTAAAGTAAGTAAATAAAGAATCTTTTTTTATTAGCCAATGTAAAGTTTAGGGGAAAAATAGATATGAATCAACAAACAATTCCCTGTTACCTGGTTTATATGATCAATCCATCTTATTTATTTTTTGCTTTGCTTGTTAGTTCACGTTCTGGAAAAGTATGTATTCATTACATTAAAACTAAATAAATTAAACATTGTGTCCATTATAGGAGCCCTATGCGTCCACTTAACAAGCAAAAAAAAAGAAAAACAATACCAATATCACAGTGCATTGTAACAGAAAAAAAAAATATGCTGGTTACATTTTTGCTGCCATCTAGTGTACATGTGCACTAATAGATCTAGGTTTTACTCAGGTTTTCTTAAGACTATTTTGTGCACTTTTTCTATTTCTAGGTTCTAATTAATTAACCGATGGGAAATAAAAAGAAATCACACCAAACTTTATTTTTAAATCAGGATTCAACTTTATTTTCATATACAAAAAGATGAATGTATTCTCATCTAGTTTATAATTCTAAGTATTTTAATGCACATAGTTTCCATTCATACTGAATTAAAGAAACCAACCGACAAACACACACATGCACGCACACATACACAGTTCACATAAACAGGGAAGGTAACACAGTTCCAACATTCGTTCACACAGTAATAATAAAGAAAAAAAACAATATATTGACTGCAAATAAAAAAAAATATGATTTTGCTTTCACAGGATCCACACATAAAAAGGAAGAAACCCTTTACATTTAGCAAGTAAATATATACACAATACTTGATTTTTTTTTTCTATATATTTTTTTTATGTTGCTGAAGATGAGACCGACTTCGTGTTAGTGTTACTAAAGATACTGCATGAGGTAACATGGTTTTTTTCGGTTCAGAAGAGCTAGGTGTAAGACAGCATTTGGAGGTAACAACCGGTCACAGCAGATTTTACCACATGACATGTTGTTTGCCTGGCACGATTCGGAAAAAAAAAAGCACCTGGGCCACAATCAGCTTGCGCACCAAAGTTTTAATCCTCTGGGTCTGTTTTTTCTTCCTACCCCCCCTTATCAACAAGAGGCTGTCAGAGGATGGTCCAGGTGTGAGGAGTTGTTCTGTGTTGGGCTGCAGAGGATAACTGTTGTCACAGCTGAGTGTAATGACTATTGCTGTATAGTAAATATTGCTGGACCCTTGGACCGTGCACATGGGCGCTGTCGGCGTAAACCCCAACGGTGCTGCATTAGTCAGTCATGTGGCTACAAACACAATGATGGTTTCCCCCCGAAATAAAAAAAAAATGTTCAGCATTGAATTATTTTCCCCCAGAAGTCCTTTTTACCAAAACTGCACATCAGTTAGAGCTACAGACCACTGTTAAAAAAAGAAATCACTATCTTTCCACACCACTAATCAAAGCACAACAGATGAGCCTGTGTGTTGTCCAACGTGGCTAAACTATCACTATAAACAGGTCAGAACGTCACATCAGCAGGTTAATATTGAGGCAATACTGTTCAAACAAGTGGCCAATCACAGAAGCCGCCACACCAAAACCATAAAAATATTTGTTCGTTTTTCTTTTCCGCGATGATATACACATTTTTATTTTTGAATGCCAGTGCCACCCTCACAACCTCTAAATAAGATGATTCAATATCATAAACCACTGATATCAGTAACACTTCTCTTAAAAGAGTGAAAAAAACAGGGCTAGAGATCTAAATGGATTGGTAGATATGGTGTCAATAAACCCCTTTCTGTATCTGAAATGAACACTGCAAATGCCCTGATTGTTTAGAGGTGCATCTTAAAAAATTTGAATAAAATCAAAAAGTTTATGTCTTCCAGTAATTCAATTCAGAAAGTCAAATTTAACATAAATTCATTACACGCGATATAATTTAGTCCATTTCTGTTTGTTTTGATCATTTTTGGCTTATAGCTAATGAAAACAAAATTCAGTTCTTCAAAGTTTAAGTACTACACAAAACCAATGAAAAGTCATTTCAGTATATAAAGGCCAAAAAATATAAACACTTTTTCCTTCCACACAACCTTTTCTTTACTGCACAGCCAGTTTAGCAAGAATCGTTTTTAAGACCAGTACTGCACATGGAGTTTGACAATAGTGGTTTTATTGGGGAAAAAAATACTACATAAAGACATTAAAACTGATTTCTAATGGAGAAATGTTATTGCAATGTTTTGGTTAACATATTAATAGAGCTTAATGACCATCCTTCATGAGAAGGGAAAGCCAGCTGAAGACGTTTCTGTCTGATTTGAGTGCTGTATTAAAGCACAATAGAATACTGAGTGGAATAAAAATACTTGGAAGATGCAAGACTCAAAACAGTAGGAATTGAGCCAGTTATTCACCAGGTATTACCAGTGCAAAATGAGCACTGATCAAGTTTTGAGTGCTCATACTGTACAATGTTCCAACTGTAGAGTGTATAAGATACATTTTTTGGTTTTATGTCACTTAATTGAGAAACTGAATTTTGTCTTTTTTTTTTATTGGGTTAAGTAAAAATCATAAAAACAAACAGAAAAAAGAAGACTTAAAAACTTCCATTTGTGCGTTTAATCTAAACGAGTTTCACTTTTCAAAGTGATTTTCAAAGATACTCAAATTTATTAAAATGCCCCCCATTTATAGATGTAAAACAAAATATTTACGTATCAGGCGTCTTATGTGTACAAGCATATTTACAGGAATCTGCCTCTCTTTTTACATTTGTAGGGCATTTACATCATGAAAAGTGGTCAGGTTCTATCAAAAAAAAAAAAAAAAAAAGACAGAGGCCATCCCACCTGCAATAAATTCTTTCAACTACTCAAACATAATAAAATACATTAACACAACTTGATATACATGTAGAAAAAGCCTGAGGTACTTGTCAGAATATCTGAGGTCAGTCTGGAAGAGTAAGCAGCTGAAGGCTTACCCAGTCAAAAGAAAAAACGCACAAAAAATACCCACAAAAACAGGATATTAGCCTTACATAATATCATGGATAGTTAGTGTTACATTAACAAACAATACATGTACATCTACAAATCCTTGAGTATCCTGGAATAGTCACAGCAGCATAACGGACATTCAATGTATGGTGTTCATATTATGGTACAACTATGGCATTGCATTTGAGACAAAGGCAACCAATTTGAGCTCTCCTTGCATGACATACAGTAACTGAGGTATCTGTGGACCCGTGTCCGACTGAGTCTAGTAACCAAACACCTATGAATTGAAAAAAATAAAATAAAAAATGCATGACAATCACAAGGATAAACCCTAAATTACCTGTTAGTCGTTTTTACTTTAAAAACACACACTCAATCATAAATCATTACATTCTCACACTCGCACACAAATGCATACGGATAAAATTAAGAATGTGTAACATTGCAACTCCAGACAGCATCAGTCAATGCCCCTGGCACTGGCAGAAAAGTAACTCTGAAATTCAAAAAAATTAAAAACAAAATAAAAACAATATCATCCAGGATTATGTCCATGTTAGCTAGCTGGATAGCTTGGCTCTCAACTTATAGAAATGTTCCAAAGAAGCCTACTGGATACCTGAGAGGTAGTTCCAAGGACAAGACATCTGTCCGAAATCTTCACAAAGTCCCATATGACTGCTCAGTTCAGATTTTGCTTCCTCCCTAAGAAAAAACAAAAAGTGCTCCGTTCCTTTTTTGTTTTTTTTATTTTCTCTCTACATCTCGTTCTGAAGAATTCACAGGTCGAAAGGAAGGGAGCACTCTCCAAATTTATAAATCGAGAAGCTTCAACCCCTGAGGAAGATGAAAATATTTTTTTTGTTTTAACAGTCTCAAAATGTTTCTTCCGAGGTGTGCAGCGTGTTGTCTGAGGTTTGGAGCGAAGGTTTTTCCAGAATTTGGCCACAGATGGGAACTACAACATACACAGCAGCTCGTGGGGTGATTTAAAAAAACAAAAAAAACAAAAAACAACAGGACACACTAAACTTTTAAAAAAATACATGGAAGCAATGATTAGGTTTAAGGTTTGACACAGAGGTGGTATGAGATGTGCCCATCACACAGCTTATTACTAATTCAACTACAGCAGATGGATGTGTTAGTAAAACACAGAAGAACATCAAACAGAAACAAAATATCAGTATGTAGGTAACGAGCAGCTGCATGTAGGTTGCTATGGTGACAGGGAGGGGGATGTGGGGTAGAGTTGTTAACGTTAACATAGATCCGCTGAGCTTGGGTTTGAGAATGAACATAAGTCAGGAGCTTAGGTGAGGCAAGGTGTCACCCATTTAGGTACTTGACTCTTTGGGAGGTAGGTCCTCGTTGATGAGAGATGTCACAATGGAGGCTGGGTTGTCTGAGGTAGTGCTGCCTATCGTCCTGGCGATCTGGCTGATGCGCTCCTCCACGCAGCCAGCTGACAGTCGTGCCTCAGCGTCATGGTCCCAGCACTCCTCGATGGTCTCGCACATCTGACTCAAACCCTGAAAATAAAAATGGAGAGGTCAAAAATGTCTTATTTACAATTTCTTATCTATAAAAATAAGTGGTGGGACTTAAAATATATACATATATATATTTGTTTTGTTTTTTTGGCTTAGCACTAATTGGACAACAACATTTTTATTTATTTATTATTGGGATAAAAGGCAGCTTTTGTGCTTTTTTGCAGTGCTTAAATTCTTCAAGAATTGAGTAACCAAACACTGCCAGGTAAATGGTTTAAATTTAGTAAAAGAAACATTTCAATATCATGAAAAAGGATCACCTTTTATTACCCATTTCAGAAAGTGAAACTTTCAGACTGTACAATAACTAAAATTTATTTATTGAAGAAGAGTCCAGTTTAGAAAAGAAATGTGTGCATTTCATGCACTCCAGACCGTCTGCATGAAGGCAGGCTGACATCATACTCCATCAAAACAACGCTCTTTTTAACGTTTAAATAAGTGTTTAACAGTGAAAGCACCGGCCTAAAAGTGCAGGGTTATTCGTGGCTTTCAGTTAGTACAAAATAAGGAAAATAATCTCAGTGACAGGTACCAACTGACTAATGAAGATGCAAAATACAGACTACCAACACACATTACTGAATGCTTAAACATGTATCAAAGCCTTACATAAACACAATAACAACATGATTACAAGGAAAGAGAAAAAAACTTTTCTACTCATGGTCAGACATAAATAAATCTCCAATCCTCTTTAAAATGACCTGCTGTCTTTTTTGCAGTGAAGCCAAAATGCCGTCATCAAGTTTTTATGGTGGTGGTAAGTTCTTCAGTGTAGCAAAAAATTGTGAGCAAACTGTTCCTTTAATTGCCAACTCTATTAACACAAAAAGTCTTTGAAGACCAGGCCATTTCTGACTTCAAAATAAAAATCATTAACAGGCTGTCCAGATTAAAGCACATCTTCAAAAAATGGGCCAATATTTCCAGATGGGGACAGCATTCACTCTCACATCTTAGAATTTGGAAACTTCTTTATATCCTTCTTTAGACAAAGCTAAAGAAATTGGGTTATAACAGGTTCCAAGAAGCATTAAATCTGACTAGATTTATTGGACATATGGGTGTAGTATATTCTGGTATTTGAGATGGAAATGTAATGGTCATTGTTCCATGTTTACTCACCGGATGTTTGAGCCAGCAGTCCTTGATGGCTGGACGCATCTTCTTGTGCACGACCACATCCTGCAGGTCCTCCAGGGAAGGATGCTGACCTATTTCATCCTCAAACGGCAGCATGTACTCACCAACTATACCTGAGGAGAAACAATAGCCCAGTAGAGCAGAAAGCAGGAGAACAGGAACAGGAAACAGAGAGGCAGTAGAACAGGAAAGAGTTTCAGATTCCAATATCTGAAATATTAAATGTGAATAAAGCTGACGCTACAATTGGACAGCTCTACAGATGAAAAAAAAAAACAAAGCCCATGTTTACTAAGATCGCCTGCAGCACAGTGACCTTTCACCCGTAGGTGAAGTAACATTCTTGCACTGTTTGGCTTACCGTCTGTCTCCGAGCAGCGGGACACCAGCTCCCATAGCACCAAGCCCATGGCGTACATATCAATCCTAAGGAAGGAGTCTCGCTGAAAGTTAATGGCTCCCTCCAGCACCTCTGGAGCCATGTAACGCCTCGTACCGACCTGAAATTCATATTGGATTCAAACAAAATTCACATCCAGGATGGGATTTCAGATGCATAAAGAACAGTCTGAATAAAGTTAGCATTGTAAAAATAAAATGTTAAAATATTATAGTCAACTATTTGGAGTAAAACTCTTAAATATTCCCATTCTGCATAAAATTTAAAAAAAAAAGCAATGTTTCTCCCCAACATCTTAGATGAAGAGCAGATGCAAGTAAAGCACACTACTAAAGTAATCCTCTCTAAAAATTCAGATTTCCAATCAGAGTTTATAATGTATTATACATTATAATGTATTATAAAGTATTGCAAACAAGTACATTTTAGCAAATTGTATTAATTTGCTAGATTAAGCACATTTTCAAAATAACCTATAAGTAGGGATTAAAAATACTTTTCATTAAACCCACATTTCTGTAATGATATGTTTTTATTGGTTTGATGTACTACTTCAGTTATCTAACATAACTGCCATATTTTCAATGGCTGTAGCTTGGAAACCATCATAATTAACAGCTAAGTGGAATTTATCTAATTTAATTAATGGAGTTAATGAAACAACTAAACTTTTCAATTACAGTCTAATTTTTTGAGATGCACCTGTACTTTTTGTTTTTACATAGATTGTAAAAAAAATAATATCTGAAACATGGGCGAGAATTTGCTTTAACCTCCCCTACCTTCATTCTAATTTCCCTAAAGAAAAGCAGATGTATCAAACTGTGAATAGAGCCCACATGTGTGTAAATACAAATGATGCTATTCTGTTAGAAAAATAACCCTTGATTTCTTAATCAGAACAGAAAGAGTCTGTCTACTGCCTAGACAGAACAAAAAAACTTTTTTTAATCCATCAGTGAAAAGAGTTCCATAATAACATTGAAGGGACTAAAGAGATCCTCGCTTTATATAGTACAAATTATTGACAATACAACTAAAAGTCTTATGTTCCAATAATTCTTTATGGAACATGTAAAAATGCAATACATATCCTAGAGTCATGATGAGAGTGAAAACCTAACCTGAAGTTCTTCCTACCTGGCCATGAGTGTCTCCAGGAGGCTTTCCTGGTTCAAATCGCACAGCAAGCCCAAAGTCCCCGATGACCGCAGTTAAATCATCCCGCAGAAGCACATTCTTACTCTTGAAGTCCCTGGAGGATTTATTTCACAGCAGTCATTAAAACGCCTTTTTTTAATGGAGGTGTTTGGTCACAGCAGTCACATAATTTAATGCAGATGCTTTCAGTGAAAAACAAATCATTCAAGCACAACCTGGAAATGGGAACGTCTGATCTTAGATAAATCAAATGAGAACCATCGAGATTTAGAGAAGAGGCCAAACAGTGAGAGATAGAGAGTTTGGACACACACCTTGTCATTCAAATAATTTTCTTTATTTTCATGACTATAAAAATTTTTGTTTTAAACTGAAGGGACTAAAACTATGGATTAACACATGTGGAATTATATACTTAACAAAAAAGAATATCTGAAATTTCATGATTACAGAAGCTGACTGCGCTTTTAATTATCTGAAAACTGTCAGAACTGAACCGCACGGAGCCCTACTGATGAACTAGATTAAGTTGTGTCTGGTTCGGTTGTATCTGGCACAATCCGGTTCAGATGTGCGTGCCATTTACACTCAACAGTTATCTCGGTTACCGTGCTCGGACCGATCTAGGCACGGTTTCAAAAAGTTAGAGTAAATGGGGCTATACGCTAGTGAAACCATATAGTCAACAGTCATTGCGCAAGAACTACTTAGTTTACTACACACAGTTCCAACCATTTATGGTCGATTTTTAGAGAAAGTGCTGGTGTGACTACAGTTTTCTGACTGCGCACTGCTGGTCAGCACCTCACATCCTATACACATTTTTTCAAACACCTGAATTTGCCTTTCTAACAAGAAAGACAAATTCAACTGTTTGAAAATAGATGTTATGGCAAGGGTCTTTTTTTTTAATGCTGAAGTATTTTTACGTTGTAACCAAATATACTGAATATACTCAGAAGGTATATATTTCAAGATTCACATGTTACACAAGCTGAGCCGACAAATGGTAATAAAAATGATTAAAATGAAGATGATGGCGAGTGTGGCTAAAAATGTGCCAGAAAGCTACTGCATTTTCTCAGGCAAATATTTACAGTTTCTCCTCACTCATCAAAAGTCTCAGCTAAGAAAAACTGATGTGGAAAATCAAAAACATAAAAACTGCCTCATGACAAACATAGAGAAAAAAAACAATGGTTGGAAAGCAATTTCAACACAATGTTTTTCTCAAGAAGAAAACAAAAAACACTAAAGCGTGATTCATCACTTGTATTTGAATTCATTCACAATAAACCGTTTCAATAAACCATCATCCAGCACAGGACCAAATCACATTCAGTTTTATACTTTATGTCAAAACCGTCTTAGCCGTACTAATGCTGTAATTCTCATTTAGAAGCCGTCTTATAACATTGCTTTATGGTTTTAAAAGCTTTTTATGTAAATACAGTGACGCTGTACAATGGTGGTATTTACATTCAAGGTTACCATACAGTCCTTTGCCTGTGCTGCACTGACAGGTTTTGTTGCAGGATTCAGATCAGTACCATAACCTAACAACCAATTGGATTAAAAATACTTCTTTTAGTCAGAAACACCCAGGAGGTCCACAATGCATGCACTGCACTGATGACTAATAATAGTTGGGTTAAATCAGAAGTGTACCAAAGCTATAATGATTGAAAAGATTAGACTCTGTTTAACTGAATGTAACATGCACTAACACTAGGGGCCAAAACAGTGCATTTGCGGAGGGTTGATAATTAAAGAGAAAGAAACTGAGAATGTGCACCAAAACCACATAACTGCTTTCAGTGCATATCTTTTCTAAATCCATTTTTTCTTTGCTTACCGGTGCGCAATAGTAGGTTTAGGCCCCTCCCCCTTGTAGCTGGGAATGTCTTCATGGAGGTAAGCCAATCCACGGGCCATGGTTTCTGCTATGTGACACAGCTCAGTCCAGGTCACAGTGTTGCCCTTCAGGTGGTCCGTCAATGAGCCCTGCTCACACACAAAACAGACAAAAGGTTAAAGGACAAGCATAAACACATACACCAGCGTTTCTTAATCTCTTTCTAACAGACTGCTGCTGCAAAGCTGCTAAAAATGGAGCCTGAAAGGGAAATGTGGAAATAAGCAAGTACAGTAGGTGCATCTACAAGAGTTAAGAAGCATTTAAAATTTTATCTGTGTGAAACTACTGATTTATGACACAAAGTGAGTTAAAGTCAACCAGCAATATCTTTAATTAAGGATTATAGCTAATGAAAAATCATCTATTTAATGTGCTTAGAGCACGATGAACAACCAGCTTCTTTGCCAACAAACTTTTTTGACAGACTATTTAAGTTGAGAGTGTTGATCATTTTGAATTAAACAACTGTCAAGGCAGCAGACTTCTCAACATATTACCTAAGCATACATACAAAAATATTAGATGCTTTGATTCTAGGAGGAACAATAAAACTAAATCTGTAAACAGGTAGAGAGATATATTCTCACTCTTTCATGAAACTCTGAGATAAGCCACAGTTCCGTCTCCAGGTTGGTTCCGTGCTTTTCTGCCGCAATGTAGCGCAAGATGTTTTCGTGTCTCATCCCAGGCGTCAAGAAGATGTCCCGCTCATTCTGCCATGATTGCTTATCCTGCAGAAGACAAAATATTAATGCAAAGAGATTTTGTTTTTCTTTAAAAGAATTTAACTTTTTCTTTCTCTTATGTTTAATATCCAATACAGGAGTAGGAAAAGTAAGAATATTCCTATTCTAATTTACCTGAACAGGGAAGATTTTTACAGCAACATATTCGCTCATTAACTGAGCTTTCCAAACACAGCCAAAGCGCCCCCTAGCTTTGATTTCCAGAAGCTGCAGAGGTTTCAGACCCACCAAAGGAGAAGGAGGGACTGGTCCAGGATCCTGATTAAATAAACAAGCAGGATTACAGCCAAATTATTCCATGAAAAAAACATATATATAATGACTTTGACACATTAAATCACCTCCTGATATAAGTTGTAATAAAAAGTCTGGTAAGATTATGGCCTAGCTCACCTCGCTCAGATCCACGTGTCCATAAGGAGGTTTGCGGTGGCGGTACATCCACAGCGCCAAAACGAGGGCCAAGGACAGCACACACAGCGGCAGCAGAGAGTACACTAGAACATTCAGCATTGATGGCACACGGGGCGGAGGCCGGATTTTCACTGTAAAGGACAAACAGGGCATGTGTCAGCAGGCCGGCGACATCACATTTTGTTGTAAAGCAGCTCTGAAAACCCCCCCTGTAGAAACTGATGACTGGTGAGAAAATAAAAAACAGATAAAGATTCTACTAACATAATCCAAACTGATGGGAGAAAAATAATAATAGTGACAAGTTATCAATAGCTTAGATCAAAATAGAGTACAAATGTAAGCATAGCTTTTGAACCAGAGGAAAACTCTGCCTCTGTTTGACTGAATCTCGATGGGTCCAGCGCTTTATTATAACAAAATCAAACTGGCCAGCTAAAACTCCTGATGTGAGCAAAAATCTACCACAAAACAGATCAAATGTAAGTGATTTAAATGGAGCATAATTACTAGTATCGTTGACCATGTAATACTGATGAAATGGGGAGGACTATACAGCACCTAAAGTCTTCTGAGTTTTCAAGCATCTATGTAACCATTTACTAAAGTGACTATGACTTATTATAGGAAGGCAGACTACTGCTACTACATATTCAAGTCACATACTTGCCAAGTTATTCAATACTAAATAAAAACAAAAATGCAGAACAGCTTAGATTGCAGACGTTTCACATTAGTGTCTAAACCACAGCACTATATGACTAATTTAGATACAGGTAGAAGTGAGCAAAGACGAAACAAGTCTTTGTGCAAAGAATTAGATCAAGAATGAAGTTTTTCTTAAAAAGACAGATCATTAAACTGGTATATCATATCTAGAATCTACTTTTCATCATCAGTTTGTGCAAAGATTTCAACAAATGACATCTTAGTATAAAAGCTTTCAAAGCAACAGATGATCTATGTTCAACTTTAAGCTTTAAAAATTAGAAATTATATAAAGAAAACGACAGTTTTGGCAGAGGAACTAAATAGTGTAACAGCTGTGCCGTGTTGCAGCTGCTAAAGTGCATGCTAATTAAGGATTATGGCTCAAAAATGATGCTGCAGTATAATCTAAAAGGGAAAAGCATTCACAGTGCGTAGGTAGGTCGCATTTATCACCACTCACCTCGGGTCCTGCTGCCAATCAAGTCAGGAAGGTGAGTGAATCGCTCGTTGCAGTAGTTACCCTCGCAGCAGCAAAAGAACACCTGAGGGTTTTCCTCCATAGAGACACACTCTTGCCTAAGACATGACAGAAAACCAAAAATAAGATTCTTTTATTCTTCATAATTTTAACTCAAGCTGAAATAATACAGGAGTCTGTATTTTGATTTACAATATTCTGTGTTTTAGCTGCTGAAAAAAGGAGGAAAACTGGAACTCTGGTTAATAGATTGCATTATTTGGGATCCCTTTGGTGGGTAAGAGTAGGTTGTTATGATACAATTTAGGATTAAAACTAAACTTAATAAAAATTTCCAGTGTCCCTTGCCAATATGAATTCTGTCCGAGTATAATTCAGATGCAGACTGTATGTCAGCAACCTATTACAATAAACCTAGACATGAAGGAGACATTGGGTATTTTTGTTCAACACTTGCTATGAAGACTTTCCTGTTGTGTTGACAAAAGTCAATAAATAAAGACAGCTTATTAGGCTGGCTGACAGTCTCTTTTTTCTCTATCTTTTTTTTTTTTTTTTTAAACAACAGCCTTTTGGGTGCCTGAAAAATACGAACAGACAAGATGCCATGACAATAACCCTTTCTAACTGATAGCCACTGTCAATATTGAAGCTACTGTCTCTTTCAGCTTCCTTTTGGCACTAATGAGCTTTTACAGCATTTCCAATGACACTTCATTGCAACTACACTAAATATAATTATATTTTAAAAAGCATGTAGACAAAAATGACATGTTTATTTAACATGTCATAACAAAAGTAAATGTCTGAACTATTACACAAAGATTACAGACTTTTTTAAAATAACATTTGGGACTTAGGATACACTTATTTCCCTTGTATAAACCACAAAGAAAATTTTGTTTATCCCAAAAATAATGCCATCTCCTCTTCAATTGGATTTTTTCCACATACTTGCTTCAAAGTCTTCCAACAGAAATATGAACTGCCGCCATGTAAAAGCTACTAAGAATCAAAACAAACACACTTGTTCAAGCACATTTATCTTTGTTTCATTGGTGAAGAATCTGACAGGAGAGTCCCATTATACAGGTTTTGGTCTTGGATCTCCCCCAAGGATACGCAGCCTCTTATTATTCAAACCAAGAATTTCGCTTCCAGGGTGAAACCAAACCTGCTGGAACATAACAATAAATCCTACGGGAAAGAAATCTCTGACACATTTCACTGCTCTTCATTAACTTCAAAGAGCCACTGATATTAGTCAATCTCAGGCCAATCAGACAAGAAAAGTTCTCTGATAATATTTTATATCTGGTAGGCATAGGGTAGTTATTTGTGTAAAACATGTCAAGGTATAATAGGGTTTTAACAAGTCTCTCTATTAAGGCCGCTAAAGGTTTCCCACTTGAACTCTTCCTTCATTTTAAACTCATGTCTGTGAAAGTTTCAGAGTGACTGAAGTTTTCTCTGAGTTTAGGGGGGAAACAGGATCCAAGCACTGCCTCGCACCCACCTGTTGCTGGACACCTTCTAATAGATGTCTTAATGGCTCATTATGCTTGACACAAACACAATCCGCACAAAAAATGAGCTGCCTGTCACAGCCTCTGCAACCACTTTTTCAAAGTCACTTCTTGTTGTTCAAGAGCGACAATAATTTTTTTTCTGTTTTTCTACAGTCTGCCAATAGTGGTGAAGTTTATGGGCTCAATCACAGGATGTCTCTACATGTTTATATTTGTGAACCCTCTCAGGTAGGAGCTGTTGCTTGCTCGCCATGTTTTTCCACGTGGATCTGTCAGAGTAGCTACTAATTTTCCTAAACGACCAGTGTGGAAATTCTGTCTCCATTGACGCCAAGTGGAGAGGCAGGCATATATGACGTCATCTGGACAGGCAGATGGGCCAAGCATATTGCAAAGTAAAGTAGCAAGACAACTCAAAGAGCTGTACATAATATGAAAAATCCATTTTCTTAGTGTTAGTGAGGATTCAGGCAGCAGCACGTTGGACCATCTGCAGCTGTCTGACTTTTTAGAAGGACCTGTGAAGACACTGTTTCAGTAATCAATTCTAAAGATAAATGCATGAATTTGTTTTTTTTCTAAGGTCATGCTAATATATTAGTCCTGTAACCCTGGACATGTTCATTAAGTCAATGAAGGCCAAGTTTGTTACAGTCTTTATGTGCCTCTGAAGGTTCAGGTGACAGTCCATCACCATACCCAGATTGCTGGGTGTATTTGTGGTTTCTAGCCGTCTTAACTGGAGTTGTATGCTCAGAACTCTTTATTTGGTCCAAAAGTTTCGTTTTGATGCAGCTGAAATACATTTAGGCACATTTATGCATGATTTCTTGTATGCATT
>NW_015150706.1:164957-198946 GCF_000732505.1 Cyprinodon variegatus
TCCGATACTGGTATCGGTATTGGTGCAACACTAATGGTAACCTATGTTTTTGTTTATTAAGGTCTGAGTTAGAGGGAGAATATAGATATTTAATAGGAGGAGTTCTAAGATGGACCCTTGGGAACACCACGTGAAATTTGGGGGTCTCTGATGCAAAGTTACCTTCTGACACAAAAAGAGACCTAACCTGGAGGGAAGGTTTAAACCAGCTGAGTGTTGCACGAGAAAGACTGACCCAGCTTTCCAAAACACTCTTAAAAATTGCAGTGATCAACAGTCTTAAATGGTCCAATAATACCAGAACTGTGGTTCTTCCAGTCTGCATTTATATAGATGTCATTGAACACCTTGAAAAGTTAAGTCTCTCTTATGATAAGGAATCTAAAGAAATGCTACCCCTTTCTCTTAACAGGGAAATGCTGATTTGAAACCCCAACTGGCAAGCTTCAAGTGCCATTCCTGTTTGGAAGCATAACGCATCAACATTCGAATAATGAACTTAATGGTAATCTGGGATAACCAGTATACTATCTTCTACGAAACATTGGTAATTGCTGTGTCTCTGTTTAAGAAAAATAAATTTAAAAAAGGACCTTCGTGGAAATACTGTACAGAAATACAAAAATTAAAACAAGTCTTAAATTATGAGATAACATTTTTTCCATAACCTACAAAAGCAACAAAGCTTGAAGAAAGAAGAAATTTGCCAATGCTCACATTTGTGAGGCTATTGCCTATTAGAAATCAAGCCCATATGTGTTATCAATCTGCTGTCAGTGTTTCAGGATGAGGGCTACAATAATTTGGGTTAGACCAAATGTGGATTCGGATGTTGGAGATTCTGCTGCCCTCATTATTCATTCAAACCTCGACAAAACCCACAAGAAATACGCAAAATGTGTTGACCGAACCTGTCATAGCAGTTGAAGTCATCCAACCAGCAGCCTTTCTTCACCAGCTTGATGGTCCCTGAGGAGTTGAGCCAGGATGCGTAGCAGTGCAGCCGCTTGTCCTTTTCTCCCTCACAGCGCTCAAAGCCACTCTGGTTGGTCCTCTCTGTTCGCCAGTTGTCGTTGTAGTACACACATTCTCGGGTCTCCACCTCTCCCAGACTGTACCCTGATGTGGACAGAAGGACACGGTCAGCATGAATTGCAGTGAATTGACCCCAGAAGGGGAAGCTTGCACAACAAATGGCTCGGAATTCATTGTGTTATAAAAACACCACATCTCGGTGCAGACACCATCATCTAATTGGCATGTAGCCAATTTTGGGAGCGTTCTTTGCTAAAAGAAGGGGAAAAAAAGGGAGTTCCTCTGGGCTAAGAAATTGTTGCTGAATACTGGCTCAGCATAATCCCATTGACTAAATGATCTATTCAGAAAAGAAAAAAAAGCTAAACGCTCAGAGAAATTATCAAATCTAATTAGCTATAAAACAATGAGATGCCTGCTGTTGCATAGAAACCCAACATGCATTGACTTACTACAGCTACTACTACTGGGTTTTCCAACGGTTTTCATACTCCGCAAACTACCATAAGCATCAATGGGTTTCTTGGACTTCACGTGACAGGTGGAAACATGAGGTTCACTGTTGTGAGTTTAAGAGTATATAACCTTTTTTTTATTTATTTTTTTATTTTTTTATTTTTTTAGTATGGCATACTTTTGTATTCAAACCCTTCCAAACAATCCTTTATGAGGACCCCATTGTGCTGTTAAAGTTACAAACATCCAGACAGCGAGGTTACATTATAATCTCTTTAAACCACAACATCTTTCTTGACAGGTTTACATTTTTCCCCTATGCGTTTTTGAAAACTGCAAACATATTTATTTATTTCTTACCATAAAATACTGATTTGTGGACCTCGCATAGTAACCACAATGTGGACAGACCCCCCACTTAAGTCATAGGGGTGTACCAATACATCATTACATCTATGAAATGATAAAGGATACTTTAATAGATGAATGAATAATAATAAAATGAAAACACTGAACCACATCATGCTATTTTTCACTGAAATGCTTGATGCCTGTAATACCTGAAAATTAACATTATAAAATCATGTTCAACTGTATTTATTTGCGATTTAATTTAAATCTGTCAGATGAGGAGATTTTGCATAGGAATTTACGAGTTGAATGGAAAATCGAATCATGATATATTTGCAAACATCCAAACCTGTCAATATATAATCACATTGTGTTAAAGCTGATGATCCGCATCATTACAGAGCTATGGATCTCTGCTGCACCTCCAGAGTTACCAATGGGCTCTTGGCTGCTTCGCTTTCCCAACCAATCAGTTTTTGTAGATGGTCACAGACGATAGGTTTACAGTTACGTTGAACTTTGCAATATTTATCCATTATGTAAAATGGACAAAGTGGAGCTGGACGGTATCAAAATATTTCCCTGCAACACCATTGCAAAACAAACGACTAACAATACCGATTGACCAGAATTTTGACACTTCTCTCTCTCTCCCTCATTCTATATATACAAAGAAAACAAGTATCCGAACACCCTGCTATTTTGCAGGTTCTCACACTTAAAAAACGATGGAGCGGTCTGAAATTGTTATCTTAGGTACATGTCCATTGTGAGAGACGTAATCTAGAAAAGAATTTCAGAAATCACAATAAATTACTTTTTTAACTATTTCTTTGTATGATACAGCTGCAAATAAGTATTTGAACACATGCCTATCAGCTAGACTTCTGGCTCTCAAAGACCTGTTAGTTTGCCTTCAAAAAGCCCACACCCACTCCATTTATTATGCCAAACTAGATGCCCCTGTTTGAGGTCGTTAGCTGCATAAAGACACCTGTCCTCCCCTTTTAATCAGTAAGAATCCAACTACTAACATGGTCAAAACCAAAGAGCTGTCCAAAGACACTAGAGACAAAATTGTACACCTCAACAAGGCTGGAAGGGGCTATGGGGAAATTGCCAAGTAGCTTGGTGAAAAAAGGTCCACTGTTTGACCAATCATTAGAAAATTGAAGAAGCTAAACATGACTGTCAATCTCCCTCGGACTGGGGCTCCATGTAAGATCTCACCTCGTGGAGTTTCGATGATCCTAAGAAAGGTGAGAAATCAGCACAGAACTAAACAAGAGGAGCTGGTCAATGACCTGTAAAGAGCTGGGACCACCATTTCCAAGGTTACTGTTGGTGATACAGCAAGACATCATGGTTTGAAATCATAAATGGGACTGAAGGTTCCCCTGCTTAAACACGCACATGTTAAAGCCTGTTTTAAGTTTGCCAATGACCCTTTGGATGATCCAGAGGAATTATGGGAGAAATTCATCTGGTCAGATGAGACCAAAATAGAACTTTTTCGTAATAATTCCACTAAACGTGTTTGGAGGAAGAAGAATGATGAGTACCAGACTCTGAACAAGCTGAGCAAGCAAGCTTTCAAGGTCATGAAAAAACTGAATCGTAATAAAATGGCAATATTGGTTGAAAGTAACCAAAATTTAGTTCTTTAGGAAAAATCGTTTAATCCTACTTGAAAGCAAGTGGTTTATATTCATTTTATTTAGGGTTGTAGGGAGTAAAGGAGTTGAATGTATGCCACTTTTTCTCTTTTTGTTTTCATAGTTAAAACATTTTGAAACTCCTAATATTCCATATATTATTTCCACACCTTTTTATGACGGTGCAATATTTTGTGGTCTATCACAAAAAATCTACAAAAGGGACTTTTTGGTGACAAAAACAGACAAAGTGTCGAGGGGGTGGGTCTTGTGGTATTTTTATATTGCACTTTACTTTTTTTTGCGCTTGTATTTTGCTTTAAATGTAACCAATTCAATGAATCATTTTTGGATTGACACCACTAAACACCTAAACTTTATGACCAAAGAGGTTCGAGAATCTGTGCAAGACTCTGTGTGGTCTCAGGTGATGCTACACGCAATGATGATCAGTACGGGCCTGCAAAAGATGCAAAACAGGTGGATGCAATGCTGTCATTCTTCTGAGATGATTACTTCATGGGGGACACGGTCACATCTGACCATTCTGACATAGAGTGGTACATCAACGAAGTAGGACTATGACCCAGTTAGGAACAATATTGATTTCAGGATGTTCAAATGGTCATTATTGGAAACCACAGCCACATTTTTAGACGGAAATAAACAAAGACAGCAGCATGGAATATTTTCCACCCCTCCGCATTGCTGCCACTGAAACAAAAAAATATATATAAATGTTTTTTTAAACTTTGTGACAGTTTGTCAAAAATTGGACACATGGGAATTTTCCAATTCATGTGTCATTTCCATCCCTACTAAAATCACAGTAAAGTGCACTGAACCTCAGGGTTATAAAGTGACCATGTGTGAAAATGTTTGAGGGTGTGAATACTTTTTAAAGGCATTAAATGGAAAAGTGCTGATGCATTTGTAAGAATAGATGCCATTTTTAAATAGCATTTATCCTGAAAGAATTACTGCTCACCTCAGCTTAAATGTAACAACAGCAATCTTCAAACTCAACAATGGAAACCTTTAGTTAATGCTCTTATAGGCTTTGATGTCGGACACACCGGGAACACGCCAAGTAAAGAGGCAGATAACAAGTAGTGCAGGTTGGTCAGTATACAGCTTGGACATTCAGGCTCAATCTTTGTTCAGAGGGGGAAAAAAACAGAGCCTGTCTCTTTAAATCCCTGCCTATAGGAGCCTGCCCATCCCCCAACTTCACCCCCACCACCCATTACACACACAGTCACTTACACAAACACATTCACACATTTAGCTGTCCAGCAGCACACAATAGACATTATATCATACAGTGGATGCATGAAATGACCAAACACCATGCTTATTACAAAGGAGGGACGGAAAAAAAGGTATTAACAGCAGAGCACATGCATTCACTCACACTCACTAACAGCAGTGATGCTCAATGCTCCACTGAGCCGAGATGGCATTTCTGATATCCGTGGTCACATGATCCAAGAGGACTTTTACTACAACATCATCACCCTCCTCCCAAATCCACCTCCCCCTCTGTCACTTTACTGGGCTTTTACACAACAAACATGAATTCTGGAGAAGCAGCTTACTGTATAGCCTACCTACTCCATTTCCTGATCCATAAGCCATAAAGGCATAAGCTGCAGAGATATTTAAAACTCAAAGACAGCTTCTACAACAGCTGCAGTTAAAAAAAAAAATAGAACATTGATTACAAGCATACCTGTTCAAAACTATTTGAAGAATACTTTATTTACATCTGGGGAATAAGGCAAAGAACTGTTTGGCAAACGGCCACATAAACCAGCCAAATAATAGAGAAAAAAAATAATATAAAATCCTCCACGCTTAGTTTCACATGGTGTCAAGGGCGTGTAACAGTAACCTCAGATCCAAAATTAGTTTAGCCTTGAATCAGCTGCTGCCTGTGCTGATCAAATACCACTAATTTACTGAAAAATAAAGAATGAATCCAGAAAGAAGCATTTCTTCCACATTCCTGCCCAGAGCTGCAACAAAAATAAACCCACAAAATAAACAAGTTGAACCAAAATAAAATTGGTTTAGTCTCTGCATGGAAATGATGTTGCTGAGCAATATAATTTAAAATGTAATTTAAAAAATAAAATATGCTTTTTATTTGCTGCTGCTGGCTGCAGGACAATAAGCATTGATTTTTTTGTTGTTGCTACAACTCTTTTTCAAAGCATGATTGTATGGGTTGAGTTTAGGACCAGAAGTTATATCTCAATGCATCTCCTGATTTCAGAAATGAGGTAAAGAATGCCCACAGCAGCATCCTGTAAAAACACATGACAATAATTTTGCCTAGTTATACGAGTCTGCCAATATAACTTTATTGAAATATATGATTACAAAACAAAACCACACAAAGCCCAAGTTGTCAGTCCATGGCAAACGCTGTAATAATAGACTGTAATGTGTGCTGATATATAACAAATGTCATGTCACTGCAATTAAATAATATTCTATTGTGATATAAAAAATGATATTGAATAATAGTCCACACCCATCTAAAGACAAGGATTTTTTTTATTTCTGTGAACCTGCTTGGTTAACCTGAGTGAAGTCTGTTTTTCATCAGAAGCTGGATTTTGTCTTACTGTTGGAGTTTCAACATTATGTTTAAACTGAAAATCTAAATCCTTTCTATATTGTTAGGGTTACTTATTTTAAATGATGAAAATATGTTTTAATAGCAAAGAACTTGTTTATCTAAGAAATACAAGTCAGGCCAATAACATTTACCGCAACTAAAACAAAAGACAACATGAATATTGTTGATTGAACATTTTGCAGCAACATGGGAGGTTTTAAAACTAAAACATTTTTCTATTTTGGATCAAAAAAATATTTTTTTTTTCTACAGTAAATTGATGGGGCATTAACCCATCTGGACATTTAAAATGCTGTAGTTCTTCATCTGTACATCTCATTTTTTTTTTAATATGGCATCTCATTTTTTTTTCACACAACATTCCTTTTTTAGCATCATTACCCACCCAACATTTTTTAAACATGAAATATGTTTTAAATATACAGCACAAATGTTCTCTACTAGACACCAAACAACCAATGAGAATAAGCAACACCACTATGACACATGGAGCCACCAACATGGCTGCCAGCTGTGTAAACCTAAATAAACTCCTACACTGCTTGCTTATTGAGGATAGCAGGAGAATGTTACCTTCAATATAAAAGTATAAAGACCTTAAATTATAACATCAAAACCTGAAATCAAACTGAACCAGAGATAACCCTTTCAGTGACATAAATTCTTTAGGAAAATGTTCCCTGCCTCCAAATTATTTATATTAGATGGATGAGAGCTTTATGCCATCGGCAGCCATGTTGGGCACCGTCTGCTACACATTCTTTAGTTACATATTCATGTTATATTTCTCACTCTTTTGACATTTTATGTTAGTTGTTTCTTGTAACTCTGGATGATCTGGTTGTTGGTGATTTTCTCCCTTTTGGCATTCCATACCTTTCTAATCCTGGTTACTTTAGGGAGCTTATGGGCAGGTTATTTTTATAAGAACTTTTGTGCAGACAATGGACCAATTTGTACTAATTAAGGCAACAATTAGTACCTGCATTTGCAACAGCTTATCTGAAGAAATTTCATAAAATCCACCCAAGTCTCCAAAGTAATTTGGCTTTATGTCCTCGAGTAAATATGAGCTGAGAATTTGATAAAACTTGTTTTGGTTTGCCTAAGGTTAATAAAATCTCATATTTCCTCAGAGTAAACTGGTCAAAACAAGGACTGGAATCCAAATAAAATGAAATCAGAGTGTAAAAACGACTCGTTGAAGAAAGCATCTTGTGAAAAAATACAACCAACAGGTCCAATGAAGGTTTATACACAGGAATAAAATGCAAAGATTCAGTGATGGGTACAAAATGAAAGCAGGAAGCAATGAAACAGGTAAAAAAAAAAAAAAAAAAAGTTTAATTTAAGTCTAATTTAAAATGTTTATTTCTATTTAAATGTTGGCTGTATTGCCAAATAAAAGTAGTTAAAATTAAAGAATTCTCCAATCATAAATCTACATTAATGATTAAAGTTGAATAGCCTCCAAATGTCTTTTTTCAGTGTATGAGGTTTCAGGATGTTGATGCAGCTGCTGCCTTCTATTCCTGCCACCGTTGGGGAAGGCGTGCAACAGTTTTACTTTAACTTCTTATCACAGAACTATCGAATTACGAGTATTTTTAAAGCTTTGGGACATATAAAGATACACCTACTGCGGTTACTACATTTTAAGAGGGAAATTTAAGCACAGCGGTCAAAGAGGATTAACGCTGAGAGATTTAAATCCCAGTGCCACTAAAGTTTAAACGAGGGTCGGAATTTAACACTATTTTTTCCCCTTTAACAAAACGGTTAAATAACAGCCATTAATAAAAGAAAGAAAAGAAAAGCTGCTTACCTGCGCATAAAGTTCCCAGAAGAAGTGAACAAGTCAGCCATGAAAAAGACATGTTCCGCTTTAAATAAAGGACAGCGATTTCGTCCTCTTTCTTTCGCGAACATTAAAACTCAGGTTGACTAAAAACATCAGTCCAGGATTAAACCGACCACAGGCCTCCTCGGTCCCACCACCACCACCTCCTCCTCCACCACAGCGCGTATCAATAGCCGCGACGCTGCAACAATGTTGCAAAGAAAAGGAGCGATTAACTGACTGCCGGGCGGTTAGTCCAGAATAAGGTGCCGCATTTCGCATCGGAAACGGCTTCACCGACCGGTCCAAGCGTCTGAATGGACGTCTCAACGTTGTTTTCTGAGCTTATTCGCTGAAATAGTAGCAGCGCTGCGTCGGGGAGGTCGGTCGGGGGTTTACATGCATGTTACTGATCTGTGTCCAAAATGGCTTCTAAATGGGGAATGGGCTGCAAACAGGGAAACCCGGATGTGTAAACACAAAGGGGGGAACTCAGGCAGCCACGGAATGACCTTAACGCGACACCATGGATCTAAAAAAATAAATAAATAAAATCTCTTAAAATTAGGACTATATCCCGACTTACTGGGGATGATTAGTACGTTTTTTTACACACTTGGAGTGAACAGTGAGGGAAGTGTGTTCCGTCCGGTGTATTGACGCCGGTTAGGGAGAAGGAATTTATGCTTTCTCTGATAAACGTGGAGATTTTCTTTCTAGGCTAGTTGTTAGTCAGCCTGTTAGAAAACGCCTGTTAGAAATAAATGTTTAAAGTAGACCGCGGTGGGTTAGGGTTGGTTCTCACAGTCTTTGATTTTTACTTAACAATAAGGAAAATTACAGCTGCTGGTCCAAATTATGTCATATATGTAGGATTAGGTTTGATATATACACACACACACACATATATATATATACAATATATATACGTATATATACATAGATATATGTATATATATCTATGTATATATATATATGTATATATATATATGTTTATGTATGTATATGTGTGTATATATGCGTGTATATATGTATTTATTTATTCATATAATTAAATGGATCTTTTCTTATCTATTTGCAGTAATTAAAATCTTTTATCAAACTGAAATCGCCCTAAACCTTGTGTTTTCCTTTTCCTAAAAAGTTATTTCGTGCCTTGTAAACCTTTGTGTCATTTTGTTACTGTTGGTTATGTAGATAAACCTCTAATGTATTTTATTTACATTCTACATAACTTTATATTTCAGTCTATTTCTGTGCATTAATGTTTATAGCCCACTTTTGGGCAGGCTTCTTTAGTAGCATATGATTGATTATAATTCTTTGTCTAATGTTTTTTGTTAAATGACCACAAAAGAAACATAAATAAATACACCTTCTGGTCAAATCTTTATTCCCACCAGAATTTTATAATGTGTCAATAATAAGCAAAGTGACAACCAAACCTTGTCTAGTTTATTATGTTAAATTTAGTAGACTCAGCCTACCTGGAAAGGGGAAACAGACTAAAAAATATAAACATGTACCTCAGAATAAAAAAAAAAAACAAAACAAAAAACATCATAATGCTATATTGCAAATGTAATATTTCAGGTTAACACTATCTTTGTTTGTACCATTTCAAAAATATGTTCCAAAGGTTATAGATTATGATAAATGTTGAGTTTTTTCTGTCTGAATGATCTTTTATGCATAAGTGGCATAGCTATAAATAGCTGCCCCAGTTTGGAGTAACAGGATAGTGTAAATGCTAATTAAAATGCATTCGTTCCATTTTCCCATTTCACCTCTACACAGTATTAGACATTATATTTATAACTCATAAAAACACTGAAACAAAGCAATACATTGTGGCTGAGAAGCATTTCTTTGCTTTCTTAAAAAAGCCACATTGTTCCCAGACAAATATTCATATGATTTTATAGTCTGTCAAGTAATCTGATAATCTAAGCTTCGTAGGATTTTATTGATTGGGTAATAACTGCTCATTTATCATTGCTGCTTTAAATTTTATTCGGTTTGTCTTTTTAAGCTTTGCACACCTCACCAAACTGCTTATTGCTTTTTTCCACAAAAAACCTGAAACCACTCACTTTTGTTTTACTTTATTTGCTGATTTTTTTTAGTATATACTCAATCTATTTCCTCATCATAGATTAAAAACTAGACATGCAGGCTCAGATATATTTGTTTAATCTATCTAATATTCGGTTGAATTTCCCTGCATCTTGCAGATCAAACAAACCCCTTTTTGTTGCCACCAGCAAGTCGTTGGCATAATTCTGGCTTTATATTTAAATTATATATCCCCTTAGCAGACAAACACCTTCTTGAAGACTTAAGGTCAGAGCTTTAGAAAGTTTTTTTTTTTTAGAGAATAATAGGATTCTGATTTATCTATTTGCAGACCAGTTGTTGGCCTGGAGAAGTTTCAAAGAACAAGTTTAGGCCATCTGTCACCTTCATACAAAACATGTTCAGTATCAATCCAAGAGCCTTTAAGCCTTTAACTGAACACCAGTATCACTGCACACAGTATGGTAGTTTTTAATCTCTATATAGTGAGACAGACTTGAAATGAGATATAAACATGTCGAAGGTTTGAGTTGCATTATTGCCCTTATCTGAAGTCCTCCTGCCAAGAGAATCCAAATTTAAAAACAATTTCTTTGAAAAGAATACTGATTGGGGTTTGATGTCTTCAATAGTAATCCCCGACTCTATTAGAACAAGCAATCAAGCTGAGTTTGTGTCAAAATCATCCTCTGTATTTAAAATGGGTCACAGAATGTAATCTCTTTCGGACATTTATTTCACATATTTTAAAAATGCTCCTCTGTGGTAAAAAAAAAAAGATAAAACCCATCATCAAGGAAAATCAAGCAGTGCATTTTTTTTTAAACGCTATTAGTCTGTTACTAACACCTCTCTGTGACACCAAGGCTAATGGTGTTATAGTGACAGTAAGTTTGTTCATGCAGCAAATGGCATTGGAATATGGTTAGTCATTTGGTAATCAGCTTTAAACTAGGTAGTGTAACTAGAGACAAAGCATTTCCTCACTTAGGCTATCACATATTGACCCTGAAATCCGATCGAGGCCATGAGCGAAACCTTGTAAAGATAGACGGGTTGGCAGAGAAAGCACAGGAGTGCTTATAATAAGGTCCAGGGGCCTGAATGGCTACAGTATGATCTGAAGAAAATAATCACGTTGCAGGAAAATGGTGGATTGCAAATAATGTACCATAAAAATACTGGAACACATGACAAATTTTCTCTAAAATACATTCAGAATTATCTGTCTGGCTATGGTATATAATTTAACCCTACCTTCAATAAGTTCTTTATTATGATTGGTGTTGGTTGATACGGAAGCGTATTACAGTCACCAAAGAAAAATATAGTAGTAAAGATAGTAACTATGAGATTTTTATCTCGTGATTATGAGATCATATCACGTAATTATGAGATTTTTTCTCATAAGAGAAAATGTATGATCTCATAATTACGTGATAAAATTACAAGATAAAATTATGAGAAAAGATCTTATAATTACGGGATCCTATCTCGTAATTACGAGATAATAACTACGAGATTTTGTCTCATAATTATGAGATCACATCTTTTTTCTTATGAGAAAAGATCTCATAATTACGAGATAATAACTCATAATTACGAGATACAGATTTCGTAATTATGAGATAAGCTGTCTGATTTTTTTCTTCCTTCGGTGAATGCAATACGCTTCCGTAGGTTGATCATATTTTAAAGCTACAGTGTATAATTTTCAGCGACATCTAACGTCCAGACTGCAGACCGCAGCAACATGAACATCTCCCCCCCACCGCTTCTCCCCCCCAACAGTTCGGCGAGCGTTACGGGACAAAATGTCTTCCACGACGTCCGCATCACCTACCTTCTCAAGTGATGAGGTTTGTTTACATAGATAATTTTAATACTGCCATCTATTGTTCAGTACCGTCTCAGTTCATCTCTCTCAACTTGCCGTAGTTACTTTCGAGCGTAATGGGCGATCTCGCAATCGCTAGTTTGTTGGCTCTGCGCTGCCGTAGCGCAAAGATGTCTGCCTCCATGGCTGCGAGACCCGCTCCTATGTAATTATAAATAACGAATTCTAAGGCAACGCAAATATTAAGGTTAAGAGGCTGAGCTCGTAGATGATGATAAATAACATAGTTATGTATAATATATTAAATTTCTGACTGTATATCCCTGTAATTATTACACACTGTAGCTTTAATAGAATTTCCCTGATATTATTTTTGAACAGGGATGTAAAAATATAAGTCAAGGAACCCGGCACATTTTTAAGATGCATGCCAATACATCATAACCAACGAAAAGCAGTTAGAGTGGCCTGCAGTTGCCTAACGTTTTGTTTCGTTAAATGACATGCCTAAATGTCAAATGTTGTTGGGATTTTAACTATCTGTGAAATGAAGGTAATAGGAAACACCAAAAAAGAAAAGTTTAGACAGCATTAATGTTTAGCCCTTTAACATGGATACCCCTAAATAAAATCTAGAGCAACATGTATCCTAAGTTTTGAACATCAGTAAGAACACTGTCTGAAAATGGAAATAGTACAGAAGACTATACATCTGCCAAGGCATGGCAATGAATCTGAGCAATAGTTATTACATGCCAAGGGCTGCAGATATCCACAGCTCAGATTCAACATTATTTTACCCTGTTAGATGCTCTACAAATATTCAGAGCTGATGAGATTGGGTTGAACTCTATGGACTGACCATTTCTAGACCTTTCTAGTTACACTGACATCTCAAAATGTTGGGATCTTTTAGCAGTTGTGTTTAAGTCCATCCTCAAGGGTAAATGCCTTTCCACTTTATTGATCCCCAAAGGAAGATACTTAGAAATAAGTATAGTAGCAACCACCACACAATTACACAAGCAATTACACACACAATTGACAAAAAAAGAGGCCATACAAAATAAAAGATTAGTCTAAAACAAGAGGGGAGACTGGGGACAGTTGCAAGGAGTCCCTTTTTTTCCAGTCAGAAACATGCTATCTTGGTGACATTGTTACTGCACATGCTCTAACCCCTAAAATCACCAGAAGACACATTCAAGATCATCATCTAAATTTCACGTTTTTTAAGTTTGAATGGAATTTTTCTCACATGGTTTAATGTCATACTCTTTTGATGTTTATTTAAATTAATTTGAACTTTGTAGATTAAATCATTGCCTTTTTTACATCAAAGTTAAATTTTTAGCATGGGCTACAATGTGCGTACCTAGCTAGCACATGTTGTTCTGTCAGCTCTGACAGTTTGGGGAGGGTTGCAGCTGGGTAGGGTTAGGGTTAAATATCCAGGGAAGTGTTGCTGCAGTGCTGGATGTGCAAGTCCTGGTCACATAAAGACTGCACAGCTGGAAGTGATTTTTACACATGCTGAAACTGGGAATCTGACCAATGGGGGAGGTACTGGGCCGTTAGATTAATATTTAATTTTGGATGTCCCTTAAAAGGTATATCTATTTTTAGGAACATTTTAATGGATATCTAAGATGTCTGTGCTCCTAACAATCTGTTAAAGCAAACTATTTCAAAACTGGCTTTTGGGATGCCATGGATATCTTGATACTAAAGTAAAATATTAATAAAGTTTGTGTTTGTATTGGATGTTTAATAGCACAATTTTAAAAAGTTTGAACGTTTCATAGTTTCATTTTAACTTCTGATGATTGTATATGTGTACTTTTCAGAGAGACCAAAGTTGCAGTTAAGTGTTATAAACAACAAAAATGCACTGAATAACAAACTCATTGAGTCAAATAACAAAAATACATTAGTAAAATTTATTTGATTTTAAAACAATTTGGAACTGTGCTGTAATCGTCCAAGGGATGGGACAGTTTTAGACTTTTTTATGATTATTTGAAAAACTGTTCCATGTAATCATACTGTATTTAAATTGTCTTAGCAATTAGTGGACTGATATTGTAGGCTCAATGGCCTCTGAGTAATTAAGAGAAAGAAACAGAGTTAAAAATGAAGATAGATTGAAACAATTTGATTGCAACCTTGAATAGGGACATTTGCATTTTCAGTTTATTTAAAATGCCATTGGCTGTCAGGCTTGAATAATTATCTGGTATGTTTGTTCTACATTTAATTGAAGAAAATGTTCTTCCTGAAGGGAGGTACTGTGTGATGGGGTCTGTAGCTGGAGCTGTTTGGCCCAGAGTGGTTTAGTGTTTATGCATCTCCATGGCAACGTGCCATTCCTTAACATTGTTCTAACTTGAAATTCCCCATTGAACATTGTGCAGAGTTTTTGGTTTCGCGAATTTAAGATGCGTAAGTCATGAATGTGCAACTGTTTATACATTTGTTGGGATTTTCTCCTATTTATTTGAGAAATGGAGAATATTTAAATCTAAAGGTCAATATTTCTTGTTTCTTTCTATAGATTCCTTGCAGCTGATATCACAGACTCATCAAAAGTTTGCAGAAATCTAGCTGCAGCCATATTAAGTACCTGCTCCGGTCCCCTGCGTGTCAAAGAAAATATGTTGTGCCATGAGGTGTGACAATAAAAAAGGTGACCCAAATTTTTCTTTTTTCCGCTTACCAGAAGAGAATAAACATCATCAGAGATGGCTGTCAGCGATTAGAATGACTGACTGGATGCCAACTGCAAGTAGCTGTCTGTGCAGCGAACATTTCCTATAAGGTGAGTTTCAAAACAAGTCAGGAGAGCCAGCTTAGGCTGCTGTCTATTTGATTTAATGTCATATATATTTGTTTTCCCTGAAAAGTAAATGATTTGATTCCACTGATTAGATACCTTGTGAAGAAGTGCATTTCATAATAAGATCTGGAGTCTTAAAGTTTTAAATTGGATGCCTACTCCTAGCAGGGAACCTCAGCTGTCCTGAATATGTTTGGGGCCCGGACAACTTGAAACTAAGAGAAGGGTTCACCTTAAAGTAAGGCACAACTTAGATATATAGCCTGAGCTACATGAAAGGATTAGGATCAAAGCATAGTCTTGTGTTAGTATAGGCCAAAGTTCAGAACTAAATCTAATTGAGAATCTGTGACTTGAAAACTAAAGTTTATTTATGCTCTCCATTCACTTTGAGCTTAATTGATTTAGCAAAAAAAAACAAAAACAAAAAAAAACAAAGAGACTGAAACATCACTTTTAGAGAGTAAACTGGAAGAAACATAATCCCAAATACAATGAAAACATCACTGACTCAGGGGGGAAAAAAACAAATGCCACACTTTTCAGATTAGTTATTCATAAAATAAAAAAAGCTACTATGCTTTACAGATGCTATACTTATAGATGATTCATTGCGTAGAACCTCAACAAAAACTCTGACGTGTGTGACTGTAAAAATGAACTGCTGTGTTTACAATACAGAGAATTATATATTGCTTATTATATCATTAAACATATAGACATTAAACATATAGACATTAAGTTTAAAACATAAATTGGTTGGATTAAATTACATTTTTTTTTTAAGATTAAGATGCACCACCATCTTTTAATATTAGAATTAATGAGACACAGAAACTGCATGATGTAGTAACTACAGTCTGAAATCATTTCAACAACTGGTAATCTTTAGTTATAATTGCCACAGTTTTGTCTATATTCTGTCTAGAATCAGGGTTGTTGTACAGCTCCCAAGTATTTTTAATCTGAGTTGTTTGAATTTTTAGCTCCAGAATAATGCTGTTACAGCCATATGACAACTTGAAACAGTATTTAATAAGTTTCTTTATACTAAAGTTAGTTCAGCTTCCTGAATGTCAGTTTTGGTCATTCTGGCATATCTGCATTATCGGCATTTGCTACTCCTATGCATTTCAATTGGTGAGGTAGTAATAGTTTAAAATGAGGTAAATATATAGTTCTACATGAGCGCTACAAAGTAAATGTCTAAATTATGTCTGTGTTTAACCTCAGTGAAATCAACTGAATTGCAAAGTGGTACTATATGAGTAAAATACCCTTTGCCCTTATAATATAAAGAAGTCTGCATCTGTGTCTGCAGGGCAAAAAAGTTCTAATGGTCTTATGTGGGATTTGGTAGTTGAATAGTTACTCTAGGTACTGAGCACTTTTACATTTTTTTCATTTTTTTTTTATAGCTTCATAGTCAGGGAAATAATAACTAGTTGCCCATGGCTATTTGGCATCAGCAGCACATTGTAATTTCTCGGTGGCACATGGATATAGCAGTAAATCCAGCTCTTCACTTTTGGCCACATTTCTATTTTCCAGTTAATAATAATAAAACACTGTTACACTGGGGATCAGCACAGTCATTTTAAAGTATGAGACAGTCTGAGGCAGTAAACAAACCACTTTTACAACAGTTTTTGTCTAGATTGCTAAACTCCTGGATACATTCAGTTTCATTTGCCACATTTAACAAAAATAACCACAAGTTGTTGGCCTTTTTTGAGACAGTGTATTTTAAAATGGGGTCAGAGTGTTTTGGTTACACAATAAATGCTCGTGTTTGAATTTTGAGGTGAAATTGGGGTTGTAGGTTGATATGCCTTTGATGTCCCTGTGAGCTGGCAGCAGAGAGCTGAAAGGCTTTTTTTATGTAAGGGAGTTGTCACTCAGCAGATTTTTAGATGCCGGCCCACTGTGTGTTAGCCCATGCCAATGTGGCACTGAGCCGTTCATGTTAGGTCACTGTGATAAAGAGGCACAGCTGGGACTTAACAAGGGCATCCTTTCTTCAGTTTTATAAGTCTACTGTTGTTTGATGAAAAAAATAAAAACATGCACAACATTTGGGGTTTTAAAAATGACATGTTTCTTTATTAATAATATATTGGATTCCTTTTAAAAAAGTATCTACTTAGATCTTTTAGTGTCATCTTCAATAACAGGATAATTATATGGAAAGATGCCTCACTGTCCAGGGCAACATGACATGGGGAGGTATCACATGTGCTCGACATTATAAAGAGTTTGCTGACATCAGCATAGATCGGGTTTTCTATTTTTCCAGAGGAATGTGATGAACCTCTCCTGAAATTTGGTCTGGTGATACACAAAAAAAAAAACTAGTGACCAACACATTTAGTGGCCTAGACCAAGACAAGGCCCAGACCTTTAGAGGTTGAGACCAAGACTAAGACAAGGCCGAGACATTTAGAGGCCTAGACCAAGACAAGGCCAAGGCATTTAGAGGCCTAGACCAAGACAAGCCCCAGACCTTTGGAGGTCGAAACCAAGACATTTAGAGGCCTAGACCTAGACAAGGCCCAGACCTTTAGAAGTCGAGACAAAGACAATGCCAAGACATTTAGAGGCCTAGACCAAGACAAGCACCAGACCTTTAGAAGTCGAGACCAAGACAATGCCAAGATCTTTAGAAGTTGAGACCAAGACAAGGCCAAGAACATATAAGATCTTGGTCAGTACAACACACAACATACTTTACAACAACAGCATTATTTTGTCCAGTTTTTCCATTGCACCAGCACCTCAGCTCTGTCAGTAAAACAGCCCAATGGGATTATACAAGCAATACCAGTACTTGACAGCTGTTACAGTGTTTTTTTTGTTTCATAGCCAAATATACCATCTTCAAAATCATGCACTGAATTAATAACTAAAAAGTTAATCCTGTTTGTGAAGTAAGAATGTAAGTAAGGACGGACGGACAGACTTACAAATTCAATCTTTGTCAAAGTCTGCTTGTTTAAGTCATTAGGTGATATGAATAGCTGACTGATGTAGGTAGTATAAATGTATTGTTAGTCAAGCTAAAAGAAACACACTTGTTTATACTAATTAGGAATATCATTTAAAAGTTAATTTATTTCAGTAACTAAGTTAACTAAATAAACAACATTATACTAATTATTTATGCTTGTCTTCAAGAGCTGTGCTAATAAGGATTTTTCACTTAGAATTAGAATTTCACCTCAAACCAATAAGAAATAGCATTTTTATTACAGCTGTGTGTGCTTAATGAAGGGATTTTAAATGCCTGCTTAAGGGTTTTTATTATTCAGAAGAGACTTTAAACCTGACAAGCAGACCACATAGGAATCTATATTCTAATTTATGCATTATGACTGATTGGTCAAATAAGTGCGCAAGCAAGAACCCTTAAGTTTCACATCTAGTTTTAGACCCAGACTGTGCCTTTGGTCAAGCAACCTTACAAAACATTTAGATTAAGCAATTAGCAAGACTTATCATTCATAACAATGTAGAAAACAATTATGTTGGAGGTTTAATGCAAAAGCCTTTTGTGTTTATGTCAGGCTCCCTCAAAAGCCCTGAGAGTTTGTTTTATTTGTGTGTGTTTGTACTTGTTTATATCACCTATTTAAGACCGTTTTAAGTTTATTTACTAAACTTCAGATGACCAACGGGCCTTATGGGGACCAAAGACTTGATCTAATGTGATTGAGTTTTAATATTAGAGACTCAGTTTAGGGGTACGTGTGAAATAACTTTAGTACTGATCCTAGTTAGGGTTAGGGTAAATGTCAGGGTGAAGCATGAATATAATAACTAAAATGAATCTAAGTCCTAATAAGGATAGGCATACAAACTTGAGTGTGTGGATGTGGCCATGTTTTTGTTTGGTGTTTAGGATAAATGTGAGGGTTAGGTATAAATGCAGTAACTTAGGCTCTAAGTCAATGTAAAGTTTTGATAGGGATAGTAAGACAAACTTGTGTGTTTGGTTGGTGGTGTGGGCAGGGGTGGGGGTGCAGTAAAGTTGACAAATGACACTAGGTGGTAGCAGAGCTCCCCCGGGCAGGTGCACCAGCACTGTTGACCTGGGCAATATCCCTCTTTCACTTTTGATTTATACCCTGCATGTGAAGGTAATGCAGATTTCACTATAGTTGCCTGGTGACTGCTTGGTTATCTGTGTGTGTATAAAAAGGCTTAATGTTTTAGTTAAGAAATTTTTCTGATTATTATACATGTTTGTTTTTTTAATCATTAGTCTGTACAACTGAAATCCATATGTCAATTAATCTGTGCTCAGCATTGTTTAGAATATCTCATATACCTCACTAATGGATCCATTAGGATGAGGAAAACCCCAGCACCTAAATGTCTTCTACTTATGGTTAATAATAGGAAGCAATTACCAGAATCATAGGCATTAAGCTATTTTCCCACGATGAAATGTTACAGCTAACTATGAGCTGCTGACAGAGTTAGCAGAGAAAAAAGAAGGAAAAAAAAGAGTAAAAAATAAAAATACAGAATTACCATTTTATTTCAGCCTCTGAATAGCCTATAACAAAAATACAACAACAGCATTAAACATTTGCACATGTTTTATTATTCTACAGCTCCAGAGCGTCAGTCGCATAACACCTGACAGTGTGGATTGTTTACTCCCTCAGCAGTGGATAGTGTTGCCTCTGGTGTGGAGGCAGCTTTAGAAGTAGTTTGCCACCCTGCGAACAGACTGGATAGTGGGATTCTCTGCTTGCCACTCCTTGTGGCTGCATAAGCTTCCTCTCTCCACGATGTACATGCGTCCACGATAATTTGGCTCCTCATACAACACCCAGCTGTTGGGAGTTATAAGAAAAACAAATGCACACATTTAAATTCTGCAGTAAAAATAAGGATTATATTAATTTCATATTGCTACATATAATTTCATATTTCTAGGTGTACAATTTAAGAGTTAATATTTTATTTTATATATTTAGAACTTATGATGGCAGAAGGGAAAAAAATCTTTATTCGAATTTAAGTATTTGTCAGCAATATTTACATTTGAACAAAAAGTGGAATATACATGACTCTACAGAGGGAAATAAATAGCACTCTCCCTCTCTTTTTTCGGCATATTTGTCTAGAAAATATTTCTCAATTCGTCTTTTGGAGACTCCAAAGCACTGTACTATTCCAAATACTTCATGCTGTTGTAGGGCATTCTAATTGCCCTGATTCATTGATAACAGATGCTTCTGTCAACTCAGTCCTGGCTAGGATAAAAGAGCTGACTAAGGAGCTGCGGCTTCACATTCTCGCTGTTTAAATCAAGAAAGGGCTATTAATGTAGAGCATTATTGTTTCTTTGAATTCCAGTAGGATACAGTCCAAAGCATTATAATAAAAAAAATGAATAAAGAAATCTTAGAAGATGTGTTTGGTAGCCAAAAGTGTGTGCTGTGCTGGGCAGGATGATAATGACTGTGGTAAAAAGGGATTTAAGGAGGACCACCAAGGCCATCCTGGTGAATCTGGGTTTGTTTGTGACAATTTCTAAAACCGCAAGGCCCACACGTACTGCACACTACTTGATTTCATGTCACTGATGACTGGTCTGATTTCTCATTTCATTCACCTGCCTAGCTCTGCCCAGTTCTCATTATGGCTCAGCTGATCCACCTGCTTTGGCATCTATTTAACCAGCCTTGAACCAGTCATTAGTGCCAGATTGTACAAGCTTTTGGTGAGAGTTCTCTAGGATACCTGGGTGTCTCTGATTGCCTTATCCTGACCCGTTCTGCTTCCGGACTTCTTACCCTGCCTGTTCCAGTTCTGATTTGTTTGACTGAACAGTCTTCGGACTGCTGCTATATTTTGCCTGTCTGTTAACCAAACCTGGAATTGTTCCCCGACTCCGTTATGGATTCCCCTTTGGCACCTCTTCGGACCTCTGATCTCCTGGTTCTGAATACTAATTAAGTCTTCAACACCGGCTTTGGTACCACCCTCTGGATTATCCTGCCTTCCTTCATTTGCTCAGTTCTGATCTTCTGCCTGTCATCTGACCATCTGATCCACTTTTTCAGTTAAGGTACTGTCTAAATCATCTGGTAAGATGAAACAAAATATTGTTCTTTAGGCATAATGACTTGTCCTTTATTTGGTATAAAAGATGAGAAGCCTTCAACTCTGACAACTGCACCCCCATTATCACACATGAGGCTAAACATGGAGGTGGAAACGTGATGTTGTTTTTCTATACAGTGAGCAGGGGAACCTAACCGAAGTAAATGGCATAATTTTAAAGGAGGAAAACATCATTGTTCTCAAAGAGAAAACAAAAACAAAAACTCATGCAGTCTGCAGAGAAACTTAGTCTTGGACACCAGTGGACATATACAGCGACCCAATACACACAGCAAATGTTGTAAAGCACAGGCGTAACTTTCTGAAGGACTGGTAAGGACAGTCCCCACCGATAATCTCCGCTTTTCCCCCTTTCCGCTCATTTACTTTAGCCAAAGGTAACAGAGGTTGGGTGCAGCCAACTGTATTCAGAGCGTTTTGCTGCTCTCGTGTCCTGCCTCTCCGTGTAATATTATCGGATCTGTCGCTTTGAGACATCTTTGCGGTTGCATTTTACTGCGTACAGAGTCGCTACATTGTTGAAGGAGAGACCCACAGCAGCACTCAGTGAATATTAACCAGCAGCTACCTTGATGTTTAAGTAAAAGTTAGGAGACGGGTAAGTTCAAATAGTTAAAAATTCCACCGAAAAATCTGTTTGTTAGACTTATGCAGCTTTTTTGGCTAAAAATGGCAACGGATTGTAAGTTTTAGAAAGTTGGTCTTATAACGCAGAAGCTTGAGAAAACATAGTTTGTTCTTCTTTACTAGTTAAAAAAAATCTTTTTTTCTTAAAGGACCATGACTCCCTGTTACAGGCTGAAATTAATTAATCAGACTGCAGAGCTTCTACATATCTTAAAATTTTGTTTCTGGCATGATCATATTATTAAATAGGTTCATAAACCTTTTTAAACAGAGCACAGAGAGAAGTAGGGAGAGCTGCAGATTTAAAGGTGAAACAGATTTACTGGGACATGAAACATGCATTAAAATATATCTCCAAGTTTAACACAAAGTTTACAAGAAAAAAATATGCTATGCTATGTTTAAAATGCAGCATATCCCATTTTTTTCTGGATGGAATTATAATTGTACTTCTAGGGATGCATGATATATCAATGTTTTTGGGCCCTATATTCATAATGCACTAAAAGGCATCTCTCTAACATATATAAATATAAATATCAGTGTATTGTGGTCTTGTGTTCTCAAAAATAGGAAAGCATTCAATAAATATATGTTTGAGCTCATTTTTGGAAAATTAATCCAATGAAAATGTAACTGTAGGTCCATGAGCCACCACTCGAGTGTTCCACACCAACTTTCATTGCAAAGTTACACCCTTGTTGTAAAGAAATGGTAAACAGACAAAAACACTGACACCTTGCAGTGGCTCAGCCAAAGTCCTGTCTTGAATAATTGAGAATCTGTAAAGGTAACTAAAGATCAGGGTGAGGGCAAGGAGACCCTCCAATCTGAAAGAGTTGGAATTTATTGCTAAAGATGAATGGGCAGAAATACTAGTGGAATCATGCATACAGCTGGTTAGCAATAACAGGAAGCTATTACTGTAATAACACAAAGAAGATTTTTATGAGAGTTTGGGCAAAGTTATTCATTTTGACAATCCAAGTTTTGTTTACAAGTACAGTAGGAGAGGGTTTTTTGTCCCATAGTAATGCCTCCTGCGCATGGTCTTATCTACCGGTAATAAGTGATACCTGCCTTATGTCCAATCAAGAGAACACTTGCTTATTGAATTGGAGGAACTTCAATCCCAAATTTGAAAGCGATATAAAGATCTTGTGGCCTTTAGTAGAACTGAGAGACTGTTGACATTTGGTTTATGCATTCTGCAATTGACTCTTATTTAATATCAATGCCAAAAGCAGGATTTAGATTGTTTTTGTGTAGTTATCTTTGTAAATATAAGGACAAAGGATTGAAATAATTTAAAGTAAAGAACCGAAGGATCCAAAGTATTTGGAGTGTCATGATATTGCACAATATTGGAAAGTGTTGAAATACTTGATTATGTTATAGTTTAATTATTTTTTTTTTTATAAGTTTGAAAATAAATTTGAAAATTTGCCTTAAGAGGAGTGTAAACATATAAACATACAAGAACAAAAAGCAATACACAGATTGTTGAAGTAAAAGGTTAAAAATACATACGCCCCGTCGCCATAAACTTTAATGGAGTTGACACAGTTCTTGGTCAGACCTTGTGCTTGTAGAAACGGACAGTCATCACACAATTCCACACACTGACCAGCAAAGTTGTCTCCCTCGAACAGTTCCAATCTGTAGTGTTCTCCGTGCTGGGGAGGTAAATGGCAGAAGTGGGCGCTTGCAGAGTCATATTGCAGCAAGGCTAGACTTTATCTTTCACAAATGTCAGATTTTTTTATTTTTCACAAATGCCTGTTTCATGACAGAAGCTGTATTCTATGTGCACCTATATGATGTTGAGGATGGTGTGAAAAAGTCAGTTTCTGGAGAGCTCTTGATTTCCTTTCATGAATTATGTCTTCTGTAAACTTTAAAGTGTAAAGGACAGTAAAGTGTAAAGCTCTGTTATTTTAATTATTAGTCTTTGATTTCTCTGTTAAACAACTGTTTGTTTGCTGTACTTATTCCAGTCTGACTAACCAACCTAAAATATCTCTGCCCCTAGGGTCTCCTTCAAAACACATAGACCTACAGTACTTAAACTCACCATTCTAATTGGTCGGCAGGAGCCCATGTGATCATTATGAGCATTCCAGCGCTGGAATTCAGGGTACTCTCCATGCTCCAGAATGTACTGCTGGCCCTTGAAGTCAGGATGGTCAAAGCAGACAAAGGCGCCGCTCTCCACCCTGGCTGAGTTGACTCTGTTCATGAAGCCACGGTCCTGAAAGTTGTCACATTCGCTGCAGAGCTCCAGCTTCCTGCCCGTGAAGCATTTGCCCTCATAGAGCACAATCTATTTTCACAACATTGAATAAGGAAAGTAAAAGGCATCCAAAAAATTATCAAATATTTCCGAATCACAAGCATTTGGAATTCCTTAAAATACATCTTTGTGTAAATCAACAAGGTTCATTGGAATTGCTTGGGGAAGATCTGCTTCAGTTGCATTAGGGTTGTGATACTCACCTTTCCTGAGTACTGAGACATTTTCCACTGTCAAAGTCCTTCAAAGTATTCACACAATTCAAGAGAAAAATTTGGACTCTCAGATATATATGCCTGACAGAAAGAGTGCCACTATCACGAGGCAGATGCCACAAAAGCACTACAATGGAGGGGTTTAGATGTTTTGCCAAATAGACAGTTTCCCTTACACGTGTCAATGCTGATATTGTAGTTTGCCCCCAGAGGAGAGCAAAATAATAGACTGGTTGAGATTCTGCTTTGATTGGGCTTTGGGAGAGATGTTCAACTTTGCCAGGGGTTGCTGCGTAATATTTGGGACAATTCCAAATGGGGGGCATGAAAGGAAAAACAACCATAGGAAACAGACGTGAGAGCGCAGGGATAAATCCACCAATAAACTCTCCTCTGACAAACAACAGCTGTGATGCTCCAAAGGCAGTCTCGAACTAATTATTTGGCAGCCCAAATGTCTCTCTTGAAACCAGATAGCCCACCTGTTGATTCTCAGGATCCCTCTGTGTTGATTTTTCACCTGTATTCTCTCGTTTTAGGGGGGCTGGTGTGGTTTGTGAGTCATAGTGTTAGTGGCTTGTTTGGGGCCTTCTGTCTGAGTTGCTTCTGAGGGTGCTCCGCCTGCAGGCCTCTAATCTGGAGTGGTAGGAAAACTAATCTCATGGTTCCACCGTGTCCTAGAGACTACTGGTGGGGGAAACTGTCCAGAGGGGATGTTGGGAAAACAGTTGTTCAGATGTTTGGTGGGATTGTTTTATGGCTATTTGGGATCTCTAGGTGAATGGTAAGTTGGCTTTTATGGTGGGGCCCTTTGTTTGGGTGTCGCTGATAGAATAGGGCTGGGCATTGTGTTCTTGGTAGATTGCTTGCTGAGGCTTAGTCACTTATCCACCTTGTGTCCTCTGCCTGCATTTGTGGTTTGGGGCCTGTTGTAAAGCTCTCTAACACTATATATCTATACATTTTTAATCCAGACAGCTTCTGCCGCTCATGTCTACAGTAACATCAATTTACCATTTAGGGCCTGATCCTTAGCAGGCTTGCTCACATTACGAGTGGAAACATTTTTGTACATCAAGAGTGGAACTGCAAAGAAGGCATAATTTGTGTCTGCCATTCAAGAGATACCATGTGCAAACCTTTTTTGCAAGTTTGCCTCTATTGATATGCAGATCATATTCTAATGACCAAACAATGCAAATTCATGCAAATGTAAATATTTACCAGGTGATTTTTTTCCCCCAAAAAAAATCTGCAACCAGAGGATGTTTTTTAGTACTTCTGTAAGTCAGGTACAAACTGACATGCACCTAAAAAAAGAGGCATTGATACAATGCCAGATGATGCAGAGAGATGCTGCGCACTTGTAAATATATTTGGATTGTAATAAATTACCATTAACATTAACAGAGTAATATAAACTAACAAAAAATGGAGGCTGTTACAAATTAATCCGCCAGGGCAGCAGACAATCTTTATACAATTAAACCAAGCACTGCTGTTATGCAGCAAGAAGGTCTTGGGTTACATTCACGGCCTGGGGTCTTTCTGCATGGAGTTTGCATGTTCTCCCTGAGCATTTAAAGGTTTTCTCTGGGTACTCCGGCTTCCTCCCACAGACAGAAAACATGACTGTTAGGTTAATTGGCTTCTCTAAATTCTCCTTAGGTGTGAGTGTGTGTGAATGGTTGTTTGTCCTGTTTGTCTCTGTGTTGCCCTGCAATGGACTGGAGACCTGTCCAGGGTGCACCCCGCCTCTCACACGTAGACAGCTGGAGATAGGCACCAGCACCCTTTGCTACCCCAGCAGGGATACAGCGTGATGGAAAATGGTTGGATGCTGCAAATTAGTAAATGGTAAAATTAGTAAATTAGTAATATTATCATAAGGATATCTTGACCATTGCGCCAAATTATGGATTTCATACCATTTCTTCTCCTCTTCAAGCATGTGGTGACAGTGGACATGAAACATCGCAACCTCGCTTGGGATAAGCGTGACGGAAAATGGATGGATATAAAGATATATATCAAAAAAGTGGGTGCATCATCTACTCATCACAACAGGATTTTTTCCCCCTCCCTCAAGGTAGATAAAACATAACCATTGTTACCTTCCCAGCTCTATGGCTCCTCTCCGTGGTTTGGAACCGCTGGTTAATAAAGCTAAGACCCGTCCGAACTTAGCTTGGCTAGTTGCGGCTGGTAACTAGCCGTCCGGGTTTATTGCACACAACAGTACTTTATGGCTGTGGAACCAAACTTATTCTCACCAACTGCTCTACTTCTAACTGCTGCAAGCAGGATTATTCCACACACACACACACAGAAAAAAAACATACTGCTACGTGCTGGCTACGTCACCCGCTCCCCCCCGAGGCCACCTCCTTAAAGGGGAATGCTCAGGCCGGTAACACCATGCAAAAAGCATGATTTAGTTTTTTTTTTTAATTAGTGTGTCATTTCAAGCAGCTAGTGGGAGTATAATATAGCGCGCACACAAAAGAAAGCGTTAATTACTTTGCCAATATGTGACCAGTGAATTAATTACTATGCCAATATGTGACCAGTGAATTTCTCCGCTGTGAGATCAATAAAGCCCAACTAATCTAATCTAATCTAATGCAAAAAAGATCAGTTTCCATATCTTAATATTCGTGCACCAATCTTTGTAGATCACCCGCAACACGCTCACTGGCATCTTGTGACTTAATTATTGTTTTAGTCCTCAATGCATTATGAAGCAGATGATATTGCCATAAAACAGGACAGATAGACCCAGTATTCAGAGGTGAGACAGTCAGTAGGAAAGTTCAAAAGGTTTATTAAACAAAAACAGACAGAACAGAATTGCACTGTTGTGGAACTGCGACCGCAGCGACTGCAGGTCTGGGTTGCCACCCATCAATGATTCTGTAGAGAGAAACACAGGTAAGTGACCACGATCATCTGAACAGAAGATTATAATTAAAGTGAGTCATTTACCTGGATTAACAGTACAGTCCTCTCAGGAAAGGACAGATCCGTGTTCCAGGAATCCATGAGAGCACAAAGGCAGGTTCAGAGTCCCCTGTGTCGAGCATCCAGCTCAGACAGAAACGCACCTTAAAGGACAGGATCAAGGTCCTGTGCGTCGAGCATCCAGCTCTGACAGAGACGCACCATGAAGGACAGGTTCAGAGTCCCATGCTTCGAGCATCCAACTCAGACAGAAATGCACAGAAAGGCAGAATCCAGCAGGAGTCCAACTGAGGTTTGGGTGGGAAGATCAGCCAGGGACAGACAGGGCCAGTGGGTGAGAGGGAACAGAATCAGGAAAACAAAATCACTAGGGAAACACTGAAACGCTCTCACCAACTGGTTAGGGAAAATAACTCGCCTGTGGACACTGGCTTGAGAATAAACTCTTCACAGGAACAGGTACAAGAACCTTGGAACTAAATAAAATAAACAAAACCGACTGACCGGAGAGACAGAAATCAAACAGGGAACAAACAGAAGTCAAACAATGATCTAGACAGGATAGATGGGCTATAAGGGAAACCGGCAGGTGGATGAGATCAGANCTGTCTCTCCGGTCAGTCGGTTTTGTTTATTTTATTTAGTTCCAAGGTTCTTGTACCTGTTCCTGTGAAGAGTTTATTCTCAAGCCAGTGTCCACTGGCTTGAGAATAAACTCTTCACAGGAACAGGTACAAGAACCTTGGAACTAAATAAAATAAACAAAACCGACTGACCGGAGAGACAGAAATCAAACAGGGAACAAACAGAAGTCAAACAATGATCTAGACAGGATAGATGGGCTATAAGGGAAACCGGCAGGTGGATGAGATCAGAGATGATGAGGAACTGGGCAGAACTTGGCAGATGAGTGACATAAACAATTAAGGCCAGCTAACAGAGCAGATCATGACAGCTATAGTGTCTGTGCATTAGTACACTAAAATATTTGACAGTATTTATTCCAGCACACCTAACAACCCCAGCTGGGATAAAGCTTTACAGAAAATGGGTAGATGAATGATAGTATTTGTGACTTACAGATGTCGAAATAGTAAACTCTCCTCCATATGCCAAAGGTTTCATTATGTCCCCTGATCACTGGATTCCCATTGTGACATTGTCTCTGATGAAGACTAGATACTTTTTAAAATCTTCTTTGTGACACCTTAAGTGGAAATCTTCACTAAGCTGCAACTGTTAGAATAGTGAGAAAAAAATAAACAGGAAAAATACACACACACAGCTGGATGGCATCTTAATGTCACTTGATGTTTATGATTCATACATCAAAGATAGTTGATATACTTTACACCTAGAATGTTTTAGCAGTATTAAATCATCTGTCTTTTTGCATAAAATCAATTTCACAATTTTTAATGATCTGATAATCCAAGAGAGGACACTTAAGTTTGGACAAAAGAACACAAATCATACTCATACTAGAGTACAGAGAGCACAAATCTGACTTCATTTCCTGAAAAATAGTAGAAATAGATACCAAGGTTACCACAAACAGATCTAACAATCGGACAAAGAAAGGACATCTGCTAAATCTTAATGCCTACCTGATAACCTGTCCAACACCCCCACTTTAGGAGAGTCAGGAGCAACAGAACCAATAGCAGAGTATTGGCGTAAATGGCCCAGGGTTCCAGAAAATTACATAATTTACATATTTATCACACTTTGTGTAAAGTATGCACATTTAAAAAGTATACAAGTATTTCTGCTGTGATGCCGACAATCAATACTTTCTCTATATAGCTATATTTATATCTATATATGTATCTATATATCTATCTACAACATATAATTAATTCTATCTATCTATCTATCTATCTATCTATCTATCTATCTATCTATCTATCTATCTATCTATCTATCTATCTATCTATCTATCTAATGTATAATTATATGCATAATTAATATTATCCAACTGGAATTACATTTCATTATTTTTAGAGCGTGCTCCATTATTCAGTTTATTAATTTAATTCAAACAGCAGCAACAGAAAAAAAGAAGTTTTAATTTAGCAGGTGCAACGAAAAATTGCACTAAGTATAGCTGAAGCTGCAATAATGTTATAATGACACTATAGAAAAATGAGAAACATTAGAAGCAGCTGAGAAATTGAAGTGTTACCCCAATAGAAGAAAGCAATGTTCTGTGGATTAATTAATTGTGGTCATTAGAAATGCATGCAACTAAATGACACCATAGTCAGGCGAAATTCAGGTCTACTGAAAACTATCTCATCTATTGAACTTCTACTTCATGCAGAGCCCAATGTACTCCCACTTTTAATCCTTGATTTTATCTTGCACAACTCTGGCACAGATATTTGTTTTGAAGGTAAAGGTCATCCAGCCTTACTCTCTGCAATAATGCAAAGCAAAGGCAAAGTGCTTTTGACTTACTTAGCTTAATAAAAAGGTTTTTGAGTCTGATAGGAATGAATACGTTATTATCTCTAACAACCTCATATTGAAATAGAAGTTGTCTAGTCTTCTATAATGCATATGGAAAAACCCAGTCTGACTAAGGACCTAAGCACACAAACGTAACAGAGATATTGTACTTAATGGGGCGTTACCATGACAGAAGAGAGTACGGAGAAGTATAAAAAGAGGAAAGGTCACTGAATGCACCTCAGTCGTTGACAGAAACTGTGGCAGACAAACCTGTAAGGTATGTAGATGCATTTGGTAAATTTAAGCAATATTAATCTGCTTTTTGAAAACTGACTTAGAAACCAATTTCAAATTCTGATTATTTGAAATTTGTTAAACAAAAATCAACTGGGAAAACAGCTTGGGAAAGTATTTTTCAAATGAATTCTTTTTTTTTTTTGCATTTCATTTTTTGCATTCTTGGAACATTTATTTATATTATGTTTTGTTTGTCTGGAACAGACTGCTGTCCTGAAAAAAGAAACAATGAAGTTGTTGGTTCTGACTTTAACCCTCGCCCTGCTGTTTACAGCTGGTGAGTTTGTCACTCATTCTCTACTTGACAAACACAACCTCTGCTCCTCTGAAGCAGGAAAATCCATCGGCAAAAAATCCCAACTGTAGCATACATTGCCTGGCAAAAGGATTTACAGTCCTTGAACTTTGATGCATTATTCATGTTTTTCATATATTTAAACTATAAGTTAATGATCAACAAAGGATAATGAGGGTTTGTTAGCTAGAAGGAAAAAATATACAAGCTTTTACAAAAAAAAAATATATATATATATATATCTATATATATATATAGATATATATATTTTCCTCCAACTTTATTTTCATACCCCTAAACAAACACCATACCCATATATCTTCTATAAATAAAAGTCTACATACATTTTTCTGTCATTTTTCTTCTCTGGGCAAGAAGATTTAGAGGGATGTTAGAAGACATTAGTGAGCAAAAAGCATCATGGAGACCAGGTAGTTACGGATACAGTTGTTAAGAGGCTTTAAACAGTGATAGATTATAAAACAATAAATATCCCTGCCTTTGAAAAATAAAATTATTATATCACACTGTTCAATCCACAATGTGAAAAGGGAAGATTATGGCAAAATGGTAAACCTACCAATCATGGTTGACAACCTTAATGATAATCTATTGAAATTTAGTTTTAATCAGAGAGGAAGCCAGAAGACCTAAAGTAAGTCTGGAGGTGTTCACTTTGTCAGGTGAGGTGAAGCTGTTTGCAGAACAGCAACTTGGTTGTCCTATTAGTAAATCAGAACATCCCCATTGTCACACATTGTGGTGAAAGCATTATAGTGCGGATGCTTTTCTTCAGCTCTAACAGAACTGTTCATGAGAGAACGAATGGAGAAAAATAGAAGACAAAACCAGAAAACAAAGAAATAAAACTTTTAAAGGCTGTTGCAAAAAAACTGAAACTAGGGTAGAGGTGAAGTGGTTTAAGTAAATGAACACACATGCGTTAGTCCAAAGTTCAGACCACAATCTGATTCAGAATCTGGGCAAAATATAAAATTACCTGAATATTGCTATTTACAGATGAATATATCCAAACTGACCAAGCATAAAATTTTTTACAAAAAATGGGTAACAGTGTTAGCTTCTACATTTGAAGGAATGACAGAGAATGTTAGATATTTTTATTTCAGAATCAGAATTACTTTATGTATCCCTTGCTGGAAGGAGGGTAAGAAAGTTTAGCCGGAGTTAGTTACCTCTATATTGCTGGTATAAAGTTTTTTTCTTGAGTGCTTTTTAACATAAAACATCAGTGTATAAATGGACACTTAAAAAAATGCATGAAGTCTTAAGTATTTGCTTTGTTTACAGGTTGGGCTCTGCGCTGTCATCGCTGTGTCCCAAAACAGGCCGGAGGTTCCTGCCAGCGCACAGAAGAGACCTGTAGACCAGATAAGGATGCCTGTGTTGCGGCCAAGTTCCTACGACAACCATGTGAGTTTCTTAAAAGTCTTATAACTATGAATTGTATCCACCTGAATTACAGCACCAGATAAGTTATAGAAAGAAGATGTTTCAAAATATATAAATTTTCTACATGTCTCTAAAAGGACAAAGAAGTAGGGGTGTTAAATCTGAAAAAAAAAGTTTTTCATTCATTGTTAAATATCTGAAACTGTCACATGTAACCTTTTGACTGCACAACGTTCTCTTTGCACACTAAAAATCAATATTTCTTTTCTTTCTATAGTTGGCCGATTTCAGAGGTGCATCGCCCTCAGAGACTGCAAAATGCTTCAGATGAATGCCTACATAGATATAAATTGCTGCACCGAAGATATGTGCAACACCTTTCAAAACGTAAAATAAAGAAAGGTGGCCATCTAAACATTGTGGAAAAAAACATACACTGTGACTGATAATTAAAAAATATAGAGAGAAATATTTTCCTTTATGTAATCTTTCATTCCTATGTGACAAAGCCTTATGGAGCTTCTGTTTTGTTTTTGTTTTGTCTTTCATTTTCATGCATGCTTTCTACTCTTCTGGTCAAAAAACTACACATACCGGTACATCCATTACATAATTACATTTTATAACAATTTTGAGCTTTTAATGGTTTGAACCATTTTCTTGTTTTGCCAGATTGACTGCATATATCAAAAAACTTCATTTTCAACACAACAAGCTCACAGAAGACTGGATTTATCTTAGATTTTCTCTAACGTGCACATAATGAAGATTTAGGCTTTAATTATTTACCCACTGCCACATAACATTTGTATTAATGATTAAACTTAGACATATCAATCCTAAGAAACCTGGCCTCAACTAGGTAACTGAATAAAGAGTAAATGATTCTTATTTCAACTGTTGTGTAATTGACAGATGACCGTCGATATATGATTGGCCGAATTTAGGTGTACAAGCTGATGTATAACTAACTGGCCTGCATAAAATAACAGAAAAAAACCTACAGATCTTAAGACAGGATTTTTTTTAAATAGAAATTTTCAAAATTTTGGGAAAATATGGTCTGATAAAGAGTTCTTTTATATACATGTTTTAGCCAGAATGATTTGACATTTAAATATGACTTCCCTAAGGCTTTAACCTCTCAAAATCCACCCGTTGACCGTAATAACTTAGAATGCATGAAAATTACAACGGTACAGTTTTTACCAATATAGACATGTTAGACATTGTTGGAAAGCTTAGATTTTCCACAATTCAACCACCAGGTTCATTTTATGGACATAGAGAGCACCCAAGTGCAATTAACACAGATATAACAGCATGTCAAAATGTAAACATCACAAGGCATCCACAACAACATACATTTGAAGGCATCCAGAAGCTTGTTTATAAATCCAATCTTCAGCTGTTTATATTCCATTCTTCCATAAGGGTCCACAGATTAAAAGTAATCCAATAATCCATAATCATAATAAAAATATTCCATGATGAGAAAATCGCCACATAACCAACCTTTTTTTTATCAGAAAAGTTAGCTCGTAATATTTAATGCTTAGCATCTTGCTAATAAGATTTACCTCCTCAAACCTTTTTCTGTGATGTTTGGTATGTTTCTTCACATTGTCTTCTTACCTACAAGAAAAAAGTGATCGCATCTTTGTATGACTCAATTTGAGTCAGGGATAGCCAATGAAGTCTCACAAGCGCTCCTTGCCTGTCAGCCAATGACACACCGAGTAGAGCCATATTACGCCTCATAAAGTCCTGCTGTTATTGGTTAAGACCATGTGGGCTGTTTGGCTTTGTAGCCAATGAAATAAGGTTTCAAACAAGGGTAGACATGGCTGGGTTGCATAAAGCAGAGCCATCTTACTGGCTTGCGTAAAGTGAAATTCACTGCTGAGACCGGATCAGTGTGCACAGTTGGAAGTCAATTACTAACAATGCTTCAATATGTTTTGGACGCTGAAAATAATAAAAAAAATACAGCTCAGAAAAGGCACTGGGACTTATTTTAACTTAAAAAGCAGCAGTTTCAGTCTTTCTTATAGAGTTTTATGTTATGTTAGGTTTATAAACGTTACATTTTGTTATATACAGTGATTCTGAAAAAAGGTAAAGAAAATACTTGCTTTATAAATGTTTTGTGACCATCAAACTGCTTAAGTGCTATTCTATGGGTCAGATGGTAGAGTAAAACCATTTGACACAATGTGGCACATTAGGAGAGGTTTGGAGACGCTGGTGACACCAAAAGCTCTGGAACTGCTGTAGCTAGAGGTCTGAAATTTTTTGCATTTGTGGTTGACATGATGTAGAACAAATGTAATACAATGAAACTTGCCTATTTTGAAGCATGTCTTTATTACTGCTGTTCAAAAAAGGCTAATTATTTTTGAGAATTGTGGAGGTTCCTCCATCTTTTCTTCGGTGTTAGTATTTATTTAAAGGTCTTCACACAGTAACTTTATAATTTCACTTTTGTGGTGTTTTTTTTGCATTAGGTTGTTTACTATTATGGGTGCACACATTTAGTAAACACCTTTTGTTTATTTGAATT
>NW_015150706.1:199416-200422 GCF_000732505.1 Cyprinodon variegatus
GAGCCCTTCTTTTGTGAAGATTATTTTTGGAAAATAAATAGAGAATACTTTTTATATGCCTTTGTCCTTGTGCCTTACTGGACGGACCACCACAAGAATACAGAAAACAACTCACTATTTTCATTCATATTTTCAGAAACTAGGTGTTAGCTTTCAAATGTTGTGTCACCCATGTAATTTGGGCTTACACTTCCTCGGTTATTTGGTTTTTCATTTGGGTATGCAAAATAGGCGAGGATTACTTCAAATTAGGTGGGTGTTATTAAGATGGAACACAATTTAATAAGCCGTTATTTAACATTTTATTTTATTAGTCAATTATTTTATAGAATCCCACCTACTAACGGCTCCGCTTAACCATTATAAGATAAGCTGGTGAAGATTCTCAGTCATTCAGGTCATAGTCCTTCCAAAAAAGTTAAGAAACAATCCACAATCAGAATTAGAGTTGAGATGAACCCCTACCCCCATTTAGGGGACAAAACCATCTCACTAGGTCAACCAGACCAACAATTACCCTAACAAACCCCTTTCAGAGGCATATACCAGTATTGGATATTGCAGACTAACAAATAACCCAAATGACTCCCCATTCCTAAAGGGCAGATCCGCTCATCCGGTTCAATTTGCATGTTCTAAGCCAAAACAAGTTTGTTGTGCTACTCTATAAAGCTTTGAACTCAACAGCAATTCTGACATTTTGAATTGTAAAAGCTTCCTGGATGGGAAGCGAAATGTCTTCAACTTGGAAACAAAGTTCAGTGGATTGTTTTTTAACTTTTAAGCATTATAAGATAAGTTTAAGTGAATCTAGCGTTAATGACGCATGGTCAAGATTATGTTTATGACACACAAAAGCAAGTAGTTAGTTATGTCAGGAAGAGAGGTCAAACATTTAGACAGACTTATGCCAGAAGCAAGGGCGTAGGAATATGTTTACAATTGGGGGGGACACATGTCGGAAATCTGAGATTCGTAAATATTCAACAGAAACATGTCTTAAGTA
>NW_015150706.1:202882-220954 GCF_000732505.1 Cyprinodon variegatus
GGGGGGGACATGTCCCCCCCGTCCCCCCCGCTTCCTACGCCGCTGGCCAGAAGCATGTTGATGGAGGATTTAATAAAGCTGTATGTACATAATTGAGCATATATATTTATACAATTTAGACTGTGTAGTCTAGAGGGACTTCATATTTATGTGGTCTAGAACTTTTTACATCCCCTACCAGAATGCGAAGTGCAAATAATCATTGATGATTTATGCTTACTTCTGACAGGAATTTTGAATTTGTATGATCAACAAACCTAACCAAGTACATATAGGTACTTAAAGACACTTAACTAAAAAGAGGACAATGCAGGACTTACTTAGACCTGAAAGAAACTTTACTGATTTATACTAAAATATTTTTTTTCTGTGGTATCTTTTATATCTGGCTTACTTCCAGTATTGTTGACCATTTTGACCAACAAAGCATAAAAGCATAAATTGAACAGATTTTGATGCTGCAAAAAAAAAAATAACATTGAAAGATTCCAACAAATCTAAATTCATAAGATCCTTAAGAAAAATCCACAGACCATCCTACTTACATAATCACTTTTTCCTTTAATGGTTACAATCAAAAACATTTGTACAACATTTTCAACATTAGAAAATGAATGCAGATTTTTCTTTTTTTCTTTTGGCAGACAGTAATTTAAGGGAAACTAACCAAGGGAGAGAGACATGAGTACTGCGACTGATGCAGTAGAAAACAGGTGTATATTGGAGGGCCCACACAGCTGGTAGTATATCAGAATAAAGATTTGTTCATCTATTTTCATATGCATGGCAGACATGGGAAATCTTTTATCTCGGGTCATTTAAACAGGGCTATAGCCTTATATGGAAGCTTCAAAGGGAAAAGCTAGGATGCATCAAGCCTACTAATTCTGTTCCTAACTACAAATATTTGTTCTGATACATCCATACCAGCCGTTTCAGGTTTTGCATCAGTGCTGAGCACAAAGATGAAAAAGTGGGCAGAGCATTATTCAAGACCAGAAAATAACCCATTCATCTTTTTTCATTACACACACAAAGGAAAAGAAGGATGATGGGTCGAACTGGGAATACTAATGATGATGGTGGAGTCAGAGCCATAAATAGACACTTTTAGGTATTTAGGACCCTGGTTGAGGAAGGGGCGTGGACTCAGCTGAGGTGGAGGGGAACTGGCAGCTAGCCTTCAAGTAACGGGATTTCCCAGTGCAGTGTCCTGTGTGTTGATTGGGCGGCTCTACATCATGGAGCAGGGGTTCTTTACAGGCTGCACTCCATCCATCTTCTCCGCCTCCAAGATCATCCTCCGGAAAACCTCCACTGCTGTCTGAGGGAGCGAATGAGACCAAGCATATACACAAAACAGTTTCAAATGCTGAATGTATCACGCTTTAAAACTTTAGCAAAGCCTACAGCAGTAAGTAGAGGACCCTTGACTCTGTTTACCTCTCTTCTTTGTGGTTCATTATAAACTGCAAATTATCAACACACCATAGTGATTTGTATAATCACTAGTTGGATGGTCTGGTTTGGCTGCTGAATGAATTCCCATTGGTTAACTGATGGTTCTGTCTGCCTATATCTGCACTACAATTGCACTGACAAATATCGACTCATTCTTTTCACTCCCATAATTCACTCCTTCTGTGTGTCCCTTTCTCACAATGCATTGGGAAAGGTGTTTGTTCATTCTGCTCCTCCCTCCTGGAACTTCTACATAAAGTTTGAAACTACCGAAGTTCATCTCAGTGTTTGTCCTTCCATGCTAAAAGCTCTAGCAAAAATAAGAAAATAAATCTGAAATTATCAATCAGTTATTGCTGTGATAATTGAGTCAAAGTTCTGTTGATAATGTTGCATTAGAGCAAGATATGCAATGATCAAATTCCTGGATCGGATATTGTTCCACTGCTCAATAATTAGCTGGATTTGATATTGGAGATACGATCCAGTTCACTTTTATGGAAGCTTAATTTCTTTCTTTTTGGTGCTTTTTTGTTAATAAATAATATAAAATTTATTTATTACAGCGTTAACTTATTACCTGTTTTTGAAAATGTTTATGTCAAGGCTAAAGCCCTCACTCACATGGGAAAATATGGCTGTGTCTGAACGTCCGCCCTAAACCATAAATCCCTCAATCACTACATTGAGCTTTGACTATATAGTGGACTTTATAGTGAACTGAGTTAACTGACCGTTCAGGCAGACAACCACAACTTTTTGCAGTGTTCGAATGGATGATCACTACCTTTCGCTACACTTTGGTTAAGTAACTCCGCCTCCCCGCATCATTGTTATTTGTCACCGCTGTCGGGTACGGAGACAGCGGCCCGCTGTGACAATCAATCCCATAATGCTTTAGGACAGGCATCCCCAAACTTGGTCCTCAAGTGCCGCTGTCCTGCAAGTTTTAGAGGTTTCCTTGCTCAACAACAGCTGATTTTAATTGAAAGCTGATTAACAGGCTTTTGCTCTACTGCAATCATTACAATCAGCTGTGCTAAAGCATGGAAACCTCTAAAACCTGCAGGACAGCAGCCCTTGAGGACCAAGTTTGGGGATGCCTGCTTTAGGAGGAGAGCTCTCCTCACAAAGCATTCTGGGATATATCTGCTTGTCTAGTGACCATTGATAATCAATACTTTTCAAGGTGCATTGTAGGAAATTTTGAGTCCACTACTTTTTCATCCACCAGACGTTCAGACACTCCATTAAAATGGCCTAACCACGATATAGTGCCCTATATCATAAATAGCACGGACATTCAGACACAGCCTATATGGTTCATTTATTCAACAGTTGATTCAGATCAGTATCAGATTCTGGTCAATACACTACATGCCAAAGTCTTCAGATTGGATGGGAAAAAACTGAATTGTGGATCTTTAATTAGAAAACAAATAAACATTACGTGGTGTGTGATTGCTGATGTGCTGATGCTACATTTTTCTGACATCACCAAAATCCTGTCATAGCTATGGATCAAACTGGGCATTCTTATAAGAAGCAGACAATGTGAAATAACTGCTTTTCTACAGCATTTGATCTTTTGTTCCATTGAAACAAAAGACAGATATGATAATATATATATATATAAATGAAGTAAAACACTTCTTCAGTGAATGCAGCCTTAAACATGGCATTGTGCCAACTCTGATCAAAAACATCATTAATAACTGTTCTTAAGTTCTTCCTTTGTCACCTTTAATGTCTTGGTCACTGCTGTCAGTATCAGGTATAGGTATCCAGTGCAATGATACTCAAACCACAGTCTACATATTTTATTGGCAAAAGTAAACTGATGATACTTGGAATATATTAGCCAAAAGATGTCTGTTTACAGATGTTGTATTTCATATAATCAATAGCAATATTATCATGGTTCATGGTGTTTTTATGATGCAACCTTTCGGATTATTAGGCAGTCTTCATTTTTTATTCTAGTAGAATAAATATATTAGGAGAGAGTTATTTGTTTTAAGCTTAAATTGAATTTGGCTGCGATACAAATGGCAATGAGTGAGTGTGGCAATGACTAACCCAATAAAAATCCAAACAGTTTTATAGAGTACAACTTCCACTTCCAAAACTCTAGTCTAAAAGGAAATATGTTTTCCAAGATATATTGTTTTTTTGCAGTTTTTCCAACATATTTTTTTTAAATATTGCTTCTCTAAAGTATTTTTTTACTTTTCAAATGTTACTTTCTTTTAAAATCAATATGCTGTTCTGTTGAGTGTTTTATTTTTCTGCTGCAACCTGATGAGTAGCGTTGTCTCCATTACCTTTTGTAACATATGTTTATATCTCTATTATTTGTGTTATAGTTTTACAGGTTTTTCAAACATTATGGATAATATATTCTGCGCAAACATTTTTTTTAATCCTAGGGGCAACTTCTGATTCATTCCTTTGTTGCTCTTTAGTTGTACTTTTGTCTTGATAGAGGCTGTTATTTCTTTAGAGACAGAGAAAACAGTACATAGTATGAGATGTTTTGCGTAGGATACGGCTTTGTACAGTTGAACATGAGTGACTTTTTGTCCACTCGAAGGCAGGAAACACAATGCAGACATGACAAGTGCGAGGCTGTAGGGCCTCGGAACACAGACTGTGTAGGCGTCTTCAAGCACACCTGCTGTTTTAGTTCATGTAGGCGGAGTGGCGTAAAGTGCCTCTGAGCTCGATGAAGTGGAATATAAATCAGACGGTGGCGATCGCTTAATTCACAGTAAGCCAGTCACATTTCAGTGGGGTCGTCACTCTGAAACAGCTGACGAACGACTAGAAGCGCCACGACTAATGGAAAGAAGGCTTTTCATCAAGAAATCAGGTGCAGAGCAGAAACATTACATAACAAAAAGTATTTGTAGTGTTTCAATCACACAGCAGGGAATGATGGAAAGGAGGTGGCGGTGTGGTCCAACATCGCCTGAGTTGGTTCTATGTGTTGGTACAAACCCTAACTATACGGCTTGCATCTCAAAATATGAACACAGCAGACAGGTGCCTATAGTAGCTCAACTATCAGGAGCAGCCCTTCTCCTATCATAGGCAGGAGATTTAGCAAAAAGTGAGGTCAGGTGGATAATTATGCTTCTAATGCAACAAGATGCAAAGTACTAATCAGTCATAATAATGTATAAATCATTGCAGGGTGATGTTTATGATCATCAAAGATTTTTCTGTTTGATTGAATCAGGGTGCTGCTTTAAGTTTACCTGCCATCTTTCTTCTCTTTTATTTATTAACTCAAACAAATTATTCTAATAAGAACAGCTCTACAGCTCATTCTTCAACAACTCACCCCTCTTTACAGAGTATTTTTATATTGAGTTAAATCGAGGATTTTCTACGATGAATGACCTGTTTGATCATATGCCTCAGTGTCTTAATTGGACTTCAACTCTGAACCAATCAGATGAGATAGTTGGTCTGCTGGGCCTTAGAGTTACAAATTGCAAGCCAATCCTTTTAAAGATTGTCATTTGGATTTTATCCGACCTAAAAACATAGAATTCTGTCTATTAAGGTAAGTCATCCATACTGAAGAAGAAAAGTAGCCAGAGACCACTACCCTGTTATTACCATGTTGAACTATAGGTATGATTCTCTCCTTCTCAAGTGCCGTGCAAGCTTTCCTCCCGCTCTAACAAATGAGTCTCTCATCAAAATGTCCATAGTCCATATATGTCACCTACTCTCATCCTCTTATCAAATTCTTCAGACTGGAGCATGATGTGTTCACATTGTCTGACATGTTTCATGTAAGCTATGTCTTGACGTCACAGGTTATCCAGTATCCGTTCCTGGATGTTGACAACCAATAATGCAGTAATAGGATGTGGTTAATGATGGTTTAAGAAGAGGGAATCATGTTCCCTTGGTTAGCTTTTTGCCCTCAATAATTGCCGATAAAAATTACGTCTTGAAAAGTGCATTTTGTATTTAGCACCTTTTTTATAAATACACTTATAAACTAAACTGTATTTGGCAAGACTTGTTTACCTTTTCATTTGTATTTTTGAAGGAGTGCCAAAATCAAATTTGTTAATTTTACATAACAGAAATACAAAATATAAATAAAAAGAATGTATCTTTATGCAAAAAAAAAAAAAATGGTACATGATATTTTACAGTTAAAAATCAGATTTTGTGAAATAGTTTGAAATTAGCTGTTCAACCAGACCTGATAATAATGGGAATGAGGGGATATCTGAACAATTTGCACACATATACACAAAATATAAACAACTTATAAAACATGTAAAGTAATTCAACCAAAAGCAGATGGACTCTATCAACAAATAGATATATAATCTGTTTACCTGGTTCTCCTTGGCAGAGGACTCCATAAAGGCTGCGTTCCAGGATTCGGCTAATGCTTTCCCCTCTTCACAACTGATCACGCTGATTTTACAACAAAAACAGATTAAATATAAAAACAAACATTAAAAAATCTGTAAGCAGCAGCTCAGACATCTACAGCAATGCATAAGTTATATTAATCGCACTCTGTAAAGTATGTCCCTCTGAAAATGTGGTAAAACATAATGGAAAATCTTTGTCAGTGCTCATTTGGGAAAACTTTAGCACATTCCTATTTTTTATGTCACAGTTACAGAAAAAGAAATAGTTAATTGTTAAAAAAAAAAATAATAATAATTTCAGTCTTTCTAGTTTTCCTTAATTAAGGTTTCACATCACCAACCAAATGCTGATATGATAGAAAAATAATCTGGGTAATAATAAGCTATGTTTTGAAAAGATGATTTCAGTTTTACCTAAAGCATCAGAGTTGTTTAACAAATCTAGTGGAGTCAAAAAAAAAAACTAAGCTTAAAAAGAACTCGTCTGACAACATTAAGACAAAACACACCTTGTATAGCACTTTTATGGAATCTCAAAAATGCTTTACTAAACACCAAAGGAAAAAAAGAATGAGGGTGAAACATTGTGACCGGGTTTTAATGTTTGAGATGCAATTAGACACGTTGACACCTTGGACAAGAAGGAAGTGATTGGTGACTTTGAGCAGAGTCTGGTGGGTTTGAAATCCACATTCAAACATTTGGAACAGCTGGGAGGTGTGAAGATATTTGTTGAGTTAGGAGAGGGATGAGAATTCCAGGATTTTTAAGAGAAATGGAAGAGTTTAGATAGGTCTAAAGTTCTTAAGGTGACCAGGATTAAGGCCTTTTTCTTTTAAGGGGTGCAAAGGAAGTTCAGTGGGGATGGGACAAAGCTGGTGATAAGGGAAGTGTTTATGATAGGAGTTATTAGAGGGACAAAGATGGGAATACAGGTTTTAAGGAAGGGAGACGAAATGGGGTTAAGATAACAGGATGAGGTTTTCATGTTTAGCGGTGTCTGAGAGACAGGGGAGAGAAAGAAGTGAAGTAGAGGGATGTAAGTAGGGAAACTGGAAGTACCAGTGGAAATGAGGAGGTGGATGTCAGCGAGCTGTGAAGGAAGAAAGTTATTGCACTTTTCTAGTGTGAATATGGAAGTAATGTTATCTTGTGGTTTCTGTGAGTTTTGTAAATGTAGAGTATAGAAGAGCGGGGTTTAGGGATTAGAAAGGATAAAGTCCAAATAGAATTTGGAGTGGGCAGATTTGAGTGTTGAATTGAAAGTGTTGACAGAACCTTTGTAAGATTGGGCATGGACAGTGAGAAGCTGTTTCTTTATAGAGACGCTCACATTTTCTGCCGTTCTTTTTGAGTTCATGGAGTTCAAATGTGTACCATAGAGCTGAACTGGAGGCAGAGACTGTAGCTATGGTAAGAGGGGTTAACTGATTAAGACAGGATCAGAGAATGTGGTTGTAAAAAAATGTCCAAATTAGTGATAGTGGGATCCGAGGGAAAAGAGGAGCTAGCGATTACAGTGGATAAAGAGTAAGATAGAGAGTAAGGAAAGAGTGATTTTAGGTTCTGCTAGATAATTGTGCTCTTGGCGGAGGGAGTAGAAATAGTAATGTTCAAGGTAACTGCCATATGGTCAGAAATGGTGAGATCAGTAAGTGACAGGTTATTAATGGCGACCGAGGGAGTTGTTGAAACCAGATCAAATATGCATCCATGTGTATGGGTAGGTGAAGTGATCTGCTCTTTGAGCTTGAGACTGTTTAACTTTTCCAAGAAATCAAATGTTCGTTTGGTTGTGGGAGAGTCTATGGATGTTAAAGACAAGATCAAGCAAAGCAGATGGAGAAATGGAGGATAATTGTGTGACAAAATCTTTGAAATCTGAGATTAAAGAGGGACGTGGTTTATAGGGATGGTAGATTACAGAAGCTGGGTAATCTGAAGGCAAGATGTTCAAAAGAATATATACAACTGAGATTTATCAAAAAAAAAGAAAGAATCCTGTTGGTATGGTCAGATTTAGGGTAAGGTAGTCAATGGGTTTGTGCCAGGTTTCAGTGAGACAGAGGAACTCCAGTTAATTGTCAGTTAACATTTGTTGAGTAGCAAACTTTTTTTTATTTAGTGACTTTGTATTTAACAGTGCCTTTATTGAGGGGCTTTTGTCGTGCAGTTCATTTTCACGGTAGAAAGCTAGATTAAGTTGTGAAAAAATATGCAGATGACGCATATGGAGGTGCTATAAACCCAGATGATTTCCATATTTGTTGGAGCCAGGAATACAACTTTCTGGCAGAAGAGAAGCATATCTTGGGTGGGAGTTTTTGACCTAAAGCTCAATTTCACATGGATTTTATAGCAGGAAACCACTCTGAAGTACACCATGAAGTGAACCTCTGAACGGCTAAAAAAAACAAAGCCAAATCAAAATTTTGAAACTGACTTCGGTAAAGTCAAATGGTCAGTCCAATTGAAGTGATTTGGCTTCACGTTAAACTTCAAACAGTTTTGCCAAGAAGAGCAGGTCAGCTTTTCTCACTCACTCGGGTATCTTTGTTTGATATCAGAATTTTTTTGATGATCTGGAACACTAAAATATGAGGAATATATTTATAGAAAGAGCAAATCTAAAATGAAGTTGTCTGCATCAGCCTTAACAATGTTATGATGGGACATACCGCTCCATATGCAGGTCATTCTTGTTCCCAACAAGCATAATTGGAACTCTGCATAAGGAGAAAAGTTATAAAACCACAGGAACATTTGTGTAAGAGAGATCTAAAAATGTCTCAGGAGAAAAGAGCCGCAAATCAAAGGATCAAAGAAGTACTCACTGGACCTTCCCCACCATATCCAATAGCTTTTCATGGATAACTTGAACAACTTCAAAGCTGCAAGGGGGGAAAAAACGACAGCAGCGAAGAGAAACCTGCCATCAAAACTCCAAAGAAGACTTTGATTACAAATAAGATGCCATGGTGAATAGTTACCTTTTATTAGATGTAACAGAATAGACCAGAATGTAACCGTTGATATCTATGGAGTACGTCTGTGGAAAGATGGAGTATTCATCCTGGAAAAGATTTACCAAGTAGAGAAATTATTACAAAAAAAAATATTGTATAACAATGGAAAAATCAACAACGGACTAATAATATAAAGGTACAGAGTCCTACCTGCCCTGCTGTGTCAACAAGCTGAAGGTGGTACTCCTGTCCATTTATCGTGATCATTTTGGTAAATGCTGCAATTACAAGCCACTTTATTTAGAAACTGCATATTTAAATGCATTTTTTCTTGTAAAAAAAAAAAAAAAACACAGCATGGTAAATACAATCATTAGATCTGCAGGTCTGCACATTAAAATAGTACAGTTTGATAACATTAAATTAGTTCAGCAGTGCATTGCTATTATCTGTCTCCAGAAGAGTTTGGTTATCCATCACAGCGGGGAGGTACTGCATATCCTGCAGCATCTCACTAATAATGCTGACACCGCTTCATGTTAAGCATCCAAAGGATTATTTATAGACACGGAACCGAGCACACAGCCAACGCAGGGCGGTATATGTGAGCAAAAGTATGAGGGAAAAACAGGAAAACAGCCTACAGGTAAAGTTTTGACCCAGACCTCTCAGGAGTCTCGGATTATCAGTGTTGATGAACTGTTTTGTTTGTCCCACAAACAAAAGTACTGCCTTCCAGCAATGTTAACTTTTGCAACCGTGCTGTCCAGACACCAACCAGTCAGAAATAACAGATCATTCCACTTTCTCACTCAATCTCCCTCCTTCTGTCTGAACTCAGCTGGTGTCATGTTTCAACGCATTATTGTAGTGGGAACATTGCACCCTGGTGGGGGAATCTTGTGATTCACCATCTTCATATAACATCACACTAAAAATCATAAAAGTATCATAAAATAATTACCAGTCATTAATTCTATTATCATGTTGAAAGATCCAGATTAATTTTTGCTGTGGTCTAAAATACAGCCATATAAGGCAAAGGAAGTCTTTATCTTTTTTTTAACAAAAAAAAAACTTTTTGATATGTAATTATTGGGACTGTTGAGCAGACATTGAGTGTAGACAACCGGGAGATTGCTTAAAATACAGAGTCTTTAACAGAGAACTTTATCCAGTCACAAGTTTGAACGTCAATAAAAGGTAGATTAATACGTAGAGTCAGCCTGGGAGTAAGTCAGCCTCAGAATGAATACAGTTACTTCATTAGGGTTTATGAGGTTAGAGCCTATTTGAGAGAAAAGCGAAACCATGAACTAGGACTCAGACAATTAATTGGATTAATCATGGCTAATCAATTATTGAAATAATCATCAACTAATTTAGTAATCGATTAATCCTTCACTGGAGTATAGAGACTCTAAATAATGCTTTAAGCTGACAGAGCAACCCACTTAGAGAAATAATTATACCAAAATAAAAATATAAAAACATAAATATTTTGTATTTAAGATTTTTTCTTCAAAGTGTCGTTAATATGGTCTACCCAGAACTCCTGAAATGGAAAAGTTTTAGTTTCAGTTGGTTTGATTCTTTAAAAATTTTTCTTTAAGGATCCTTTTCCTATCTAATTATTAATCGATCAATCAAAAAAAATTATCGAAAGATTAATCGATTAGCAAAATAATCGTTGGAGCCCTTCCATAAACCCCTCTTACACTGCCTAGGTATATTTCATTAAAATTCCATAAAGTACACTGAAGTTAATTGGCAGAACTTAAAAAAATAAGTTGCATGATTGCGTTTTAAATGCACTTCAATTGAATCCTGTTTTATAGCATTTTCAGCAGAAGGAAAACAAGGGGTTCTTATATGCTTTACATTAAATAAAATAATAATTTGATGTCTGTTTGTTTCTGAATACAATTATATTTAGGATTTTGTTGCTTCCTCCTGCTTTTTTAAACATATCATCCTTTTTATTTTTCTTTAGTTTTATTAAAGCAGCCTTTGCATGCAACAAAGCAAAGGACTAAAAGCCGTTTTTACTCCTATGTGGGTTTTGGTCTCATGCCAAGAAAGGATATTGATCAGACATACAGACAAACACTAAGATATGCAATAAATGGATATCCTTAACGTTGATAAAACACATTCTAAGCAATCAAAAATGGGGGCACAGGCTGCAGTATTCCACTTGTAGCTCAGTTACTGCATCAAAGTGGTGTTGTGAGCAGTCAGCTCCTCATCAGTTAAAGTGCAGAGGAAAGCCTTTAAGTGATTCTCAGTCTTGTTCAGACAGAAACAGTCTGTGTTAAAAAAAAAAACTTATCCAAAAGAAAAAAAAAAAACCCAGAAGGATGTAACACTGCTAAAGCTTTACAGCTACTCTAATAACAACCTACATAAACCAGAAAAGCTTAAAGTCAACCATGGTTTACCGTACAAACACGACAATAGTCTACTTGTTTTTATGTGAATAGCTTATCATGTTGGCTTAAACTGTGATAGCTTTTGCTTTTAAATGTAAAAACTTGACTCGGCTACAGCAGCTCGTCAGCAGGAATGGGTCATAATTCCAGCAAACTATTTTGAGAGGCTTGTGGAAAGAAACCCAAAATGTTTGATCCAAGTCCTGCTGAAGGAATGCAACCTTTACAGGAGGTAGAGAGGGTAGGTAATTAGAAATAATTTCATTAATCCCAACTTACCTAAAATAGAAAATGTTTATCCTATTTATTGTCAAACAGAGTCTAAGGTTATATGTCTTTTTATAAACTGTGTATAAATGTGGTTATTTGTGTATGTATAAAGCAGGATGAAAGTCTTTTGCAAAGTAACTTTAGTTTCCTCTCTGAAGTGCATCAACATGATGGGAAGATTACAGATGTAAATGCACCACCTCTTGAATAATCAATCTGCTTTAAAATAAAACGAAGAGCCAAGATGGTGCATCTTTTTCTTTTTATCTCTCTGAGAAGGAAATTGCTCCACTTGACTTTCACCAGGAAGTGTCTTCATGGGAAATCTCAGTGGACGGAGAAGCTTAGGCTACTAGAAACAGAGGCATATCATTTTCAAGCTGGCATTGCAAGGTTTTGTTGAAGTGGAAAATGCACAGAATCATAAATTACTTTCTTCCAATGCAGTGAGTGACTAGAGGCAGAGCTAGAAGGGGGGCTAGGGGTGGCCCATCCCTTGTGGCCCTCCCAACCAAGTGATTGTTCAGTTGTTATTGTATTAACAATAAACTGACAACAAAACTATTCTAATCACTTAAATATGTGCATAAGAACACTTAATACTTATTTCATTAATTGTTCCTGCATGAGTTTGTCCCGCTTGCTTTGAACCCAATGTGCGACTCCAAAACTGACTGTTTCCTCGTACATATTTTATTTTCTATTTTCCCCCAAAGCGTCAAAGTGTTTTACTTTGTAACTGCGTCTCTCTTCCTGTCAGATCCATAAAATTGCAGCTGAATTGCTGCGTAAACCGACTAAAATAGGGCCTATCGTAGTCAGAGCTATGCAAAATCTTAAGGAAAACCGTGTCGGGTGTGTTCATCCCCATTGACTTTAATAGGTGTTAAACGCAAATATTTTATCCGACACGATTTTTTGTCCGATCGGAAATCGGATTCGGTGTATTCTGGCCATTCCAAACACTTGAGAAATGCTTTATAGCTATCCCTAAATAACCCAAATAGTTGTTTAATTGTGGTTTAAGGTGTGTTGTTGACATGGCAAAAGTGTTTAAAGTTATACGAAAATAAGGATGAGGAAATCCCAATAATAAATGTACAAAACAAAAATACCAATAATGATTAAACACGCAATGAACAAACAGAAAGTTTCTTGCACATTTTTTATGAATAATTTCTAATTTTCCTAGACTCAACTTTCTGCAGTCCTCAGTCCATTTATTTAAAAAATGTCAAAACTGAAAATTACAAAGAAGAGGAAGTAAGTTGACAAAGACAGAAGACAGGACATCTTTGGAAAATAGGTTAAGGGTAAAATCAGAGAAAAAGCCGCTTTCCATTACTACTTTTCTTTTTCAACATTTATCATGACCTGGAGAATATTCAAGTCAAATTCCAGGCTATTCACGACCACCCAAATAAAACAAACATATTTGCACTACTAACGTGGCTGATTTTTTCTCTTTTTTTTTTATAATTCCTTTAAATAGAACACAACTTAATGTGCTACTGCATTTTGCACCATATTTATTTATTTTGCACTGCACTCAACCTTCCATATCAAGGCCTTTTGCACCACAGCTTTTAAACAGTTTTTTCCTTTTCTCCTGCACTGCTTACATTCTTGATCACTGCTGCACTTTATAAATGGTTTTGTTCATTTTAATGTTGTACACTGTATGCATTGAAATTTCGTTTTCTATAATAATCCGTGTATGAAAAATGACAGTAAAGTTTATCTAAGTATAAAATCCTTAGTGAGACATGTTTTCAATCATCTAGAAGTGTACAAAAACGTTTACGTAACTATTACACAGTTTTGATTTAGAAAACAATATGTAAATGCTCCTTTAGAATTATATTTAATTCTTATTAGAAAACTTAACATCAGTGATTTATATGTCATCAAACATTAAGCAAATCAAACGTACATAATCATCCAAAAGCTGAACTGAATATTCCCTGAAATATAAATAAAATCTTACATGTAAGCCTTGATGATGATGGTGAAGAAAAGTATGTTATTATCCAGGTTTCTTCACGCTAAATTATGGTGCCTCAAGCTGAATTCTGTTGCAATAGAATATTTATTTATGGATTCGCAGTAAAAGGGGCTGAAAACAAATGCAAGCCTCACATTTAGATTCTTAATAGTAAAAACTAGTAAAAATAATAAATAAAAGCGTGTAAAATTAAAAGAAAGCATCAAAACTAGGGCTGCGACTAACGACTATTTTGAAAATAGATTCATCTGCTGATTATTTTCAGCCAAAGGTTCCTTAAGGAAGAATTTTTACAAAATTAAACCAGGTGAAACTAAAATGTTTCCACTTGAAGAGTTCTGGGTCGTAAATGCAAAATATTTATATATCATTTTACAATTTTGGTATAATTACTGTTCTAAGTGGGTCACTCTGTCAGTTAAAGGCATGTTTTACAGTCTCTTTGCTCTAGTTAACCATTAATTAATTACTAAATTAGTTGACGATTATTTCAATAATCAATTAATCATGATTAATCCGATTAATTGTTTCATTCCTAATCTATAAAAAAAAGTCTATGGCTATAAAGATTTTTGTGAATAATTGTACTTTATTATGCATTGATGAGGCTAAAAATTTAAGAAAGCAAACCTTTGTAATTTCATCAACTTTAAAAAAAGAAAAATGATTTCATTTGGTTGAAATGTGTCAAGAGTTTCCTAAACAGACTCATGACAGTGCCTTTGTATCATTGTTCCGTATTCAAACAGTATAGGAACATGTTCACAAGCAGAAGGTGTGTTTTACATTTTATTTGAATGATTAAATGAGATACAAAGCACTAGAAATAAAATAATGTTAGATATGCGGCAGCCATATTGGATTTTAAGATCAAGGTTGGTGTGAAATTGCTGCATTTCCCAATTAGAATTCCAACTATTCATTTTCTAACTTAGATAAAGGAAATCAAATTGTATAAAAAATAAACACAATATTAATGATCTGACAAAACTAACAGTTAGGTTGCTTAACTGCATGAAATACAAGCAGGATGGAATTGAACCTGAGAATGTAATTCAGTATCGTATAAAATCCACACTTACTGTTTTCTATTGTAGGGTCATAGGAGTCCACAAACTGGCCTTCCACAAACTGAATTGTCAAGGAAGACTTTCCTGCAAAAAACACATTTTAAAAGAAAAAAATTACTGACCTTGGCCATGTAGGTTTTATGAGAAAATAGTATCTAAATCTTGAGGAAAATACGTGTGCATTGGAATAAAGTAGATTACCATCAAAATATAATGAAATGTCTCAAAGAATATATATGATGATTGTGGCCTACGTTCAATGGAAAAACATCAAGTGTCCGAGGAATTCCCTGCTAAAAAATTGGCCTATTGAAAAACTGGGGTTTCTCTTGCATGAAGTCGTGGCATGGCGGCGCCAAAGTACTAGGTTCTGCCTTCACCTTGTTGGGTTTTATGGGGGTAACACCCTTGCCTACCCATAGCAGTGACATCATGGTCACTGAAGCAGATGTTGGTACCTTTGAAAGTGTTCGCAGGTGCTGGGAAAATGAATGCGTATCCCCATAAAGCTTATCAGCAGAAGTAGCCTGACCAGTCAGTCTGTTGAAGCTGAGACTCAAACAGTCCAGACCAATCACAGCGTGGGAGGCAGGAGTTAATACTTGTGCAACAATTACTCATAGTGCAACAGCAATTTTCTGTCACCATAACAGTCAAGATTTAAGCTGCAACAAATCAATGTTTAAATGATGACTTTTATCAAACCCAGAATAAGCTTTATATATCTTTAAAGAGCGATTTAAAGACGATTTTGCACCGCATCTGAAGTTATCTGATTGGTTCTTATCTGTGTCTGTTGTCGAGCCTTTGGAATTGGGCTCTACCCGCCTCTTTCCAGTGTCTAAGGTCTATCTGAAATGTACTGATAGGCAGCTGTATTGACTTTGTACTTGATAAAACTCATTGGACCAACACCAGTGGATGACACGGCTCCTGAAATAACAGACTGTGGAAAATTTACATTGGACAATGAGGGTCGTTATCTTGATTTTGAATAAGGTTCAATCAAGGTCAGATGTCCAAATGAAATGCAAATTTAACTTTTATCTAAAAAGGGGACTTTGAATCACTGAGCGACATTCCAGCACTTTCAGTCCTTTTTATCTCTGTTGTTCAGCATCATTTTTAAACATAGGTTTTTTTTCCCTTCCACTTAACTTTACATTATAGTACTTGGATAAGAAACTCAGTGAACAGCATATTTAGGGATAAACTTTAGTGGGTCAGTTGAATTGTGGAGGGTGACTCGTGGACAACTGGACTGTCAGGAGTAGAGCTGCAATGATTGCAGGTTTCTGGTCCATCTCCATTTCCCCATCTTTAAAAACCCTGACTTCCCCATTCCAATTTTGACAAACACAGATTTTTTTTAAAAACCGACACTTTCGGTTGTTTTAAGATCCCAAGACACTTTAAATATTTAAATCTTATCATTCTGAAAGGCATTAATAAGTACCTATTAAATTAATAAAAACCGCTTTTAAATATAAATCAAAGTTTAAAGCATTGATCTTCAGACCGTTGGTAGATAAGATCGTTGGAAAAGATTTGTCTCACGTCTAAATTCTAGCCAACCATTGAGCTCCCAAAATTATGGAAATCGAGGCTCTGTCGTCCATATGCCTGTTATAGACACAACATGATTGTTTATATTCAATCATTTCTGCTCTTATTTAATGTTTAAATCATCTAAGGCACCAATGCGGCCATTAACTCTTCTCTTTAATTGTGAAAAAGCAGTTGTTCTTTGTGAGTTAATTTTTCTTTCTACTGCCAACACATGCTTAGACAATTAAATCAGACAATCAACCCGAATCAGTTTTTCTTTAATTATAATTCAAATTTTATTTTTTTAAAAATGGTAATTTTGACTTACATTATGACAAAAATATGTAAATTCCTAAATTATGAATGTATATTGACCTAATAAGAAATAGGATTTTAATTAAACCTAATTGAATAGAAATTCCCCCTCATGCAGCTCTCTTAATGTATTTGTATCCCTTGCCCTGTTTATTATTTCACACCTTTCTGTGCCCCCATGAAAACACGCTGGCCCCCTCCTGGCCCCCTGGTACATTTGGTATAGAACCGCCAATGCTACAAAGTCAATGATACCAATCCATGCAAAGTGGAATTTAATCCAGTATATAACTGCACAGATTAAATCATTTCTAGATTGATTAGTTTGTGTGTATATATATATTTATATGCATTGAGATTTGCTGTGGATGGGGCGATATACCAATAAATTGAGTTGAACTGAAACATTATGCAACCACATAAAAAGCAGCTGGGATTGTGCAGACATGCTGCTATCATCGTGTGCCATCTTGCCATCCTCAGCATCCTTCCAAACTGCGCTTCTTCTGTTTCTGATGAGATGCGATTATCCAAGGCAGTGATGCGTCACATCCACGGGAGCGCCAGGCCTCCACGGAGTTTGCCTCTGACTAACATGGCTCCGGGGTTAGAGTCACTGATGGAAACCTAACCATATCATCGGTTAGAGTAAAAATAACCCGCCTTCATCCCTGCATTTGAGGCCTACTGAAAATAAACAGCAGTCCCCTTCTCACCTGGTGGCGCTCATTCACCCGTTAGAAGATGTTGCGTGATGGATCCTCTCCATCCTGTCATTTAAGTCTATTATAGGAGGCGTAATGGGTTTAAACTAAGTGGAAGGGCCGCATAGATCTACTCTAATCCCATCCTATGTTATTGTTTCTTAGTCATCCCCACAGTGAGACGCGCTTGTCGGGAACTTACCCACGGATCTGTACCCGAGGATGGCGATTTTTCGTGACTTTGGCTGCGGCATGTTCCGTTCCCACTTATAACATCCAGTCCTCGGGCTCTAGCGCAACCTCCAGTGAGAATGGCATCCAAATAAAGTCAAGGGGCGCTCAGCTCCGACATGCAGCGTCCAGTTCTTTCTTTTTTCGATGGATTTAGTATTTGATTAAAAATATTATTCCACGTCATACATATAAAGAAGCATGGAGTATCTTCAGATCTACAATAACTGCGTCACTCCCCTTTGCAATTTAATGAATAAATAATTACTGTTCGCTTATGATTGGTTGAAATGGGAGTAAAGGCGGGACTAAGTTCTTATTGAGGCCCTTCGATTGGATAGCAGAGCTTTCTCTCAAGTGGTTCTCAATTGTGATTGGTTGCGACTCGCTGCATTACGTGCTAGATGGTCAACAGTGGTGTCATTCATATCTTTAGGGTTAGGGAGCACATCATTAGGCTTCGCATTGTTTAATATGTAGAAGTCATTAAAAAAGTAGCATTAATAATAATAATAATAAAAAGGTTTTCTAGCCATTCCTAATATCCCAAGATCATAAATATACCTCTGCATTTAACCATAAACGTTTCCAAATTTTATTACAATCAAGCAATAAATAAATAAATAAATATATATATATATATATATATATATATATATAT
>NW_015150706.1:221444-248657 GCF_000732505.1 Cyprinodon variegatus
ATTTTCCATCCCAGTCTGAGTCAACAGTTTGTAGATCTTTTTTTTTTTTTTTTTTAAAGTATGTCTCTAACAACAATGTCTGCTTGTTTGCCTTTGCAAAAAAAAAAAGAAAAAAAAAGAATACATACATACATACATAATCAGAGTGCCACAGACTCTCGACTGCTTTTAGGACTTGACTTTGACCTGGCCACCCATCCTCCTATTAACCCCGGCTTCCCAAAGAAAAGTATCCCCACAACACAATACTGCCTCCAAGTTTTACTGTTAGAATTATTTGTTTATAGTGATTTGCATTCTTTTTTTGCATGTTTTTTTGCATGCATGTGTGCATGTTTTCAAGTTAAATGTATAACTTTTAAGAAAAACATCACCAGTCTTTTTCTTGATCTTTTGAGTGGAAAAACTCTCACAGAACAGCTTTGTTTGTGCATTAAAAAAAAGAAAGACCATATTAACTAATTTAAGTGACTTATAACAACATTGGTTACCTTTGAAAAGCAGTGCTGCATGTTGAGGTTTTTGTCCATTGTTGTCGTTTGTTATGTCTAATAACAAGACCTCTGAATTGGATGTTTGCTGTTGTTAAAGTCATTTTCAACACAAATTTCTTTTCCATATATTTTTTGAAAAAAAAAATCACAAAACTGGTCGCATAATTCTTTCCCTCTTGCCTCCATATTGCCATCTCAAATGGAAGAGGTTAGATAAGAGATACTCCATAGAGAATTAGTGAAATTCTTTATTGAGTATTATTAGGTCTGCTTTTTATAACACTGAGCATAAATACATGGGAAAGAATATGGAATGGAAATGGATGGAAACAGTAGTTATATTAATAGTATTTAACTTTATCTTTAATGATTTAAACCACAGGAAAGATGTGGCAGTAAAGCGACCAACAATGCCTAATAAAGTCTACTTCATTGTCAAGCCGTTCTGACTGTTTTTCGCTTTAATTGCACAAACAAACCCGATGATGATGATGATGATGAGTTTTTGTCCACAGTAGTTTATTTAAAGTTACTTATCTGTGTTTTGTGTTGTTCTGCTCAACATATAATGTACCCAATACAAAATGATGTATTTTGACTGTAAAAAGCTTTCCTGTAAATTTTGCGTTTTAAGCCAAAAAAAAACCAAAACAATTTAACCTGTAATTAAAGGCGTTGGTATCCCAGATCCAATAGCAGCTAACTCTAGTAGGGAAAGTTGGATATAGGATGGTTAACATGTTGTTATGAGATTCCCGACTCTTTTGCTTATTACTTATTTAGTCCTAAACTATATAAGTCAGTTGGTACTAGTGGAAGGTTTCTCTACCTGCCTTACTGTTGCCATTGGTCTTGGACTATGCAGATAGGTGGACAGCCCAAACCCTGATTAATGGGCAGGGCAGTTTGGTGCCTTCTAGGATCTGTGTCAGCAGCAAAGGGAGATGTATTCTGGATCAGGTTTCACAATAAAAGCCATCAAGTAATCCTGCTGGAAAACCTGGAGAGAATAATGAAACCCAATGCAGTAAGACTCCAGACTGTGATCCAAACCAGGAACATTCTTTTTTTAAAGCAACAGTTTTAACAACTATGCCACCACACAGTTGATTAAATTACTTTATGCAGTATTTAATGTTATTTGTATTATTTTTGCTAGTATTTTTCCATGCATCTGCATTTCTAAACATACAAATTAAAATGATTATTCAGCAACAACCAAAAGGAAAAAAATCCTCAACTTAGAAAATAATCAAAAATAAATTAAAAAACCAAAGATTTCTGGAGTGTGTGTTTTAGTTTTGATTATCATGACATCTTCAGTTTTTTTTTTTTTTTACTTGAAACCTATTTCTTTTTTTCTTTTTCTTTTTTTACAAGAAAGAAATATTGGTAGCAAATTGATCGCAGTAGGTTAAGAGAAATAAAAATTAGCATACTTCTTTAACCTGTATCCCAGCTGGTTTAGTTTAACAAACTAGAGAAATGAAGAGATGATCGGAGCCTAACATCTACGGTACATATAATGCTGCATTAATATTCAAAGCAGGATGCAGAGTTCTTCAATATCCAATAGTGGCGGAAGATTCATGTTTGTGTATTTCAATTGCACCTTTGCTGTAATAATGTGTTTCCTTTTTCCTTATCAGTGCAGAGATGACAACTAAAAGTCAATGTTTTTTCGGATTCTAACATTAAATTTGAAGAAAAATATAACCAAGATGTCTATAACTTTAGAAACCGATAGCAGCTGCTTCTAGATGAAAAGGTTAAATATATAGCTGCAGTTGCACACTCTAAGTTTTCCACACCTTTCCTTATTGTGTTAAGGCTCTTGCTCATTATATCTCACTATTTGAGTTCAAGGTACTTAGTTTTTAAAAATCTGCAATGTTTTGTTCAAAGAATTTTTCTAAAGGTTCTTATTTTTAAAATGCAGAAAAAGTATGACGTTGTCAACGGTGATATCTTAAGGCATCACTTTTCTATAGATGATTATATCTTAACAATCCATGCTCCACAGACTTAAAGAACCAGTCACAGCAAAGAGATTTAAACCATCTTGGATATTGGTATGAAAAAAGATGAAAAGAGATTTTAATGGATCACCTGATAAACTAATTTCTGTATGTGACTTATATGACGTTTGTTCCTATTGTATTTACCGGTAGTTCTGTTGCTGGTTATGAAGACTTCTTTGTTTTAACGGTGAATGATTTGGCAGCATTACCAGACACAACACCTTCAACATTTTAGAAAAAGGCTCTTTTTAGACATTTTATTTTATGTTCTACGCCAGATAAAAATAAAGAGCTGCATGCACCTTGTCTTAGATAGATTTAAGAGCCAATAATACCACAAGTATTTTGAAATTACTTTCATAGAATTCCTGCTAAACGAACACAATTATGCTTGATTAGACCTTTACCAAAATTATTAAGTGTATCAAACAAGCTTGTTGCTGGGTGGTGTGTTATAAATGGCATGAAAATAAATATTTCAAAAACAAAATATGTGGACATTACATTCTGATAGACATCTACTGCAGTATTCATTAAATAGCACTGAAATTGAGAGGAATATGACAGATATCCGGGTACAAGCCTCCACTATGGGCTGGCATTTAACATTGACTTGGACAAAATCCATAAATAAAGGTTGCATTTAATTATTCTGTGTAAACAGAAGGATGGTGAGCCTGTCTAAAGGTCTTTTATCAAATCATTTTAAATGTTTGTAAAGTTCACTGCTTTGGTAATCTGTGTATTCAAAATACAAACACTGTAAACACAAAAATATTTGCTGTTAAGGCAGCAAATAAGACAAATAAGACGATTCCAAACGATATCTCTATTGGTCGCACGATTCAGAAAGTTGGTTTTATAGTTTGCTGACCCTCTCAACGTTGAGTTCCAGCTTCTCCCCTGTGTTCTGAAGCTTAGGTTTATTGGGATTAAACACCAAAAAAACTGAATAATTATTTTGTAGCCACAGCAATCAGGTCTCTAAGCTTGAGTGATTTTTTGATTTTTTTTTTAAAGATATCTTTTAATGGAAATATGAAGTTGTGTTTATTATGTTACATATTCATGTTGTGCTTTATGTATGTGTGTATGTGAATACCCAGCTACAATATAATTTTTATTACTAGGGACAATAAAAGGTATGTAATTGAACTAAAGAAGCATCTTTACAGCATGGTGATGCCACCATGCTTCACTGATGGCTGTATTACTTTTCCAGACTTATATAGCTTTCTTGTATGTGTGTTTGCTTGGTCACCTACATGGATTGTCTGTAGTGTTCCTAGATCGTATGATACTCTTTGTCACTGTTCTTGTACTAACCTCTGAAGCTATTACAGGAATGCTGGATTTATGATACCAAATAACACACTGGTAGATTTTTTATACATGTTTTCTGATAAAAGAACTTCTATTGCCAACCAGTTATGCTCAATTTCTACAGCAACGTAATATTGCAACCTAACACAACTTAAAAATAATTATGAACACTGTGACATGTTTGTATATATTATCCTTAATCCTTCAGGTGTTCATTAAAAGAGACAAAAGATTGGAAAGAATAAACCTTCAGGGTTGTCAATCCCATCTAGGACAGAAAAGTCTCCATGTCAGCTAGGTTTGGGAGTCTGTTAAAAAATAAGCTCCTTGCGTGATTCATCATTTTTGTAGCTAATGATTTATTTAGTTTTTATTTCTCCCTTTTGGTGTACTGCTTTCATCACTGCTGCGTTTTATAGCAGCATACTTCACACACACCTAAGATTTTACGAGACACAATAAAATATGTTTTTTTTTTAGTTTCCTTACAGAAAAAAGACAGATGGATATTGGAGGCACAACCCATTAAAATCAAAGACTACTTGTGAAGCCTGATTTTATGATGAAATTTTGTAAGGACCCAGGAATAATGATTTACTGTAAGCAGGCATAATGTATCTTGTTTGACAAAATAATGTTTTGTCTGCTAACATGATGTTTGGCCAGTAGATGTCCCCATTAACCCATTTTTAGCACCAAGGAATGCTTGCAGACCTTCTGCATGAGTGCTGAAGCAGCTGTCTTATGTCCCCTTAGAAATAAAAAACTTCTAATCATAGTTTATTTCCACTGTGTGTTGATGTTCCGCTTGTGTAAGGTCTCGATGTTTGAACTTTGTTTGGGCAAACACCTCAACCAGCCCACACACATCAATTATCTGATCCAATGCTGTTATTTAATTATGACTTTAAAAATACCCACATCCTAATATAACTGAGATCTAAACCAGAACCACAGGCATGCAACAAAGACAATAGGAACTCAAGCTCCAATTAGTGGCTTAAATCCAAACGCAGACAGCGGAATTCAAGGCCGGTTGAAAAAGAAGAGGGGATTTTCATATGTTCAACAAAAAAGATCTTTAATGTTCCTCTGGTGGATTTTGGAGATAAAGCTGTGGCAGTATTTAGATTCTCACACAGAAGACTGAAATGTGTGCGACTTTTCCTTCCCTGTGATTGATCCAACACACTGCCTCCCTGTCACATCCCTGGCCATTACTAATAACAGACAGGTCAGGTATCATCCTACTGTTTTACAGCCGTACACTTCCCAGCAAACACAAAGAAAATAACTGCAGTCAGCAATAAGTAAGCAGTTCTGCATAACGCTACAGGCCAAAAAGGAAAGTAAATGGTGTTTGCAATTACTGTAACAAGAAAAACATACATTGCTTAGAAAAAGTAAGCATACTCCAAAAGTTCTTTATATTTTGTGTTGTTTCAACTACAAAATTATGTGTTTTGTTGGGGTTTTATTTAAAAGGTATTGAAGTGGTATATTTGTTTTTTAAAGTTTTTATTACCATTAAACAAGGTTGTGGGGAGGCTTCTATTCATCAGTTCTGTTCATCAGGGGCAGAGATGGTTTAAGGTAAATGCAGCACAAACCTAGAATAAAACTTATTAGAAGCTGCAAAAAAACTTAAGACTAAGGTGGAAGATCATTTTCAGACAGGACAATGATCCTGAGGATCTTTACAGATATTCTTCATGAGATCCAACAGATTTTGAGCTCTGAAACAAATAAAAGAAAAATAAACAATTGGCAGACATTTCTGGCTCAGTGAAAAAGCTAAACATATGTACACATTTCTCAAAATAAATGTATTTACCCTCAATTTGAGTAGGTAAATAAAATTATTTGCCAATGCAACTGATTTTTTTACTCTTAAAATAAGATAATTAAATATTACGCTCTTGAAATAAGACAAAGGATTTTTTTTTATTTTATTTTAAATGTGAATTGTCTTAATTCATTGGCAAAGTGTCTCACTTATCTGCTTAATTCAGGAAAAATGCTCTTATTTTCAGAAAAAAAATAAATTTGTTTAGATTTTTAATTTGGTACAGACAATCAAAACATGTACAGCTGTATTTGCAGCCTTTTTCAGTTTCACAAACTTAAAATTAAGGGTGGTTGATAAGTACATGTGGATTTACAACATTTGCCTTTCAGAAATATGTTGTAAGATTGTCTTGTATTATTAGTCTTCCTCTTTACAACTGTGAACTATTCCTTAGTCTATAAAAAAAAAGGGTTGATAAAAGGAATCCTTCTGCACATGAAGTGTCCTGCTTAGACACACCCTCTCTTAGCAAATGACGACCAAGAATAGGTCACACTGGTTGTACTGCCATGTTCCTGTTGGGGATTACCATGCTTGCAGATAGGCCAACAATAAATATCCCTCCCTGCAAGAACAACAGGTGTCTGACGAGATTGTTTCACTTTAACATACGGCTTACACAAGCTTCAGACAAATATCACATTAAGCTGTTTTAGTGGAGCTGGCATTTTCCCGCTTCATCCCATGTGGTATGAAAATGTTCTCTTTCCACGCTCGCTTTAAATCTCAGAGAATGTCATGTGCAACTAGAGGCAGATGTTGTCAAGGTGGCAGCGTTGTGTGTAATGTCACCGGATTCCCGTCACGAAACACCCTCCAGAGGCAGTGGTGAAAGAGAGTAATACTGAATAAAAGTTTCCCTTTTTTAGTTGCAGTCTGCAATGAACATGCAGCTGGAGCTTGTGCCTCTGAACTCGGGGTGGATGGCACCGGCGCCAGCCTCTTTCAACTCGCTGTGAAAGCACCCCTGGCTCTTTTAGTATGCCAGCCTGAGCACCAGTCAGCCACATCCTCCAGCTGGGCCTGTGCCACCACTGGGCACCTGGACCCTCTCGCAAACCTCATGAAACAGAATGTATATTTAAGTTTGAGGGATAGAGCTAGCAACATTGCATCTATAGCTGTGTGGTGCCTGGAGGTCTATGCACCTCTCTTTCTTTCATTTTATACAGACTTTCATCGCTAAACTGGGGTTTTAAAAACTTTTACAGACACATTCACTCTTCAGGCTGTGCCTGAAACACTGGAGTGTGTCCAGAGTCACCCAGGCCTGAAAGACAGCCATCGTTATCCAACTCTCACAAGGTGTCATTGTAGGCATCCTGTGATTACCATATCAGCACCACATGAAACATTTATGGCTTGCTGGCAGTGATGCTCTGGCAGGCATCCTAATTTCTCCAACAGGGCTTGTCAAGTTCTATTGTTTAAAGTTCTGGTGCTATGAGCAGGAAAAAAAATCAGGCACTGAAATCTCTGTAGCTCTGTCACTACTAGTCTAAGCCTCAGCTTGACAGAGGCACTCAATAAAACCTCGTTTCAGTCAGATTTGAATTAAGTTATTCAGTAAAACCTTTTCATCTGCTACCCTTTTCGAAAAGTGGGACTAATTTAAAGAACTGGAACCAGGGTACACCAAAACAAACTGCAAGTTTATTTTGCTGCAGGTCATGTTGCTTCAGCATTTAGACAATGAATGGACATCAATTTACCATTAGTTGTATGGCTTTGGGTTATTATGCTTAGCAGGTCCTAATGGAGGTTATAGGGCTAACACGCTCTTAGGGGTGGTACAAAACCTTGAAAAAAAATCAGTTAAATGGATGAATACAATTAAAGCATTTTACCTTTGCTCTTGGTAAGAGGATCCGTTTATGTCTATTTTTACTTTAATTTAACATACTTGTAATATAATATGATGAAAACTTTTTATCAGTTGCTAATGTTTAATATTCTTAAAATTATTGATTTAAAACCTTTATACCTGATATTTTGCCTCCAAAGTCTCCTTCCCCCTGCTGGAAGCTGTTGGAAAGCTCATTCAGAAGATCGCTGCTTCACTATAGGTGCACCAAGAAGTATTATCGCAGATCTTTCCTCCATAAAAGCTGCTAAACTTTAAAACTATCAATGTTCCCAGCAAACTTAATAAGCCATTTACAATGGCTGCAGCTTTCAATTTTATTATTTCTCTTGTAAAAAGTATGTTTCTTGTTTAATGTACAATAGCTACAATTCAGTTCAGTTCATTTCCAAAATACTTGATGAATCCCAAAGAGAAATTGAATGTTTCAGTAACTTGTAGGGTTTTATTTTGACCACTTGTTTTGCAACTGGTCAAAATAACTGGTCAAAATGGTCAAAATGGCAATACCGCTGTAGCGGTCTGTATTGCACCAGATATAAAAAAAAGCCTCTGACTGAAGACATCTTGTTGTTGTTTAGCAATCTTATCAACAACAGAAGAAGGCCTGTAAACCAAGTTGCCACTGAGCGAGTAATTATCTATTATTTAGCATGTGCAGAAAGGAATTTCTTCTTTACACATTTTTTACTAATTTTATTAAATTTTATACATTTTTCCTTTCATCCTTTGTGAGTTGCACATTTCCTTTTGTCTGACTACGCTGTTTATAAAAAATAAAAAAAAAATTCTTCTGTAAGCTTTTATTTACCGTTGAAAACTCTTGAGTTTCCCAAAGAAGGCTCAATCTATTCAGTTGTCATAGGAACCCATGGATTAAAGTACATTTGACTCCAAGTGTTGCTTTAATAAAACTGCCTTTCATTACATTGCAGTATCCATATAATCTGTAATACTCCCTTCATAAATAAAATAAAGCAATTTATATGCATAAATCAAGCGGAACACTATGGCGATAGCCGTACTGCTCCACTTGTGAAAGTAAAATCTGTTGGGCTCTTTTTGGCATCAAGACAATTATTCTTATTGCCACATTGCCAGACAGGACACTGTAAAAAAAAAAAAACTGCCTTTCTGGTATAATACATTGGGTATTTTACTATGTCATTTAACATACCATACCTAACGTACATAACGTTCCTGTTTCCACTGCTGTGCCATCCTACAAAGTTGTTGACTGAGCCCTGCATCAAACAAGTTAATATCATAATATGAATAATCCACGAAAGGCTCTTTACATGTTTAGACCCATGTTAAAAAGTTTAGAATTTTCACATCCTTCATAGCAAGTTAGCTAAAGGTGGGACATTATGTTTAGAGAAGTGTAAAAAAACATTTTTTGGGGGTTAAAAAATACATTTTTCAACATGCAGCAGGAAGAGGTTTCACTAATTTCCTCCTGGCTTTGAATGATGAACACTGTAAAAAAAAAATCACAGTTTTTGCCATGCCCCCATTTTGATTTAAAGCAAGATTAAACAGCAACTTATTTTAGAGTGGCCATTGACTGTACTACCTAAAAATCCCAACTTTCCTTTCATTTTCTTATCAATCAGGTCATATTTTTTATTATCTTATTATTTTTATTTTCTTAGTTTTGTTAGATATTTATGATCAATAATTGTTGACTTACCTTTATGCATACTGTAATGTACCTTTCATATAATGTTTCTTTTTCTTTTTTAATGTACAGCACTTTGAATTGTCTGTTCTATATACATACACGTCTTTCCTTGTATTGCCTACTTTCTGAACCACACAGTTTCAGTTTTAAAGGACATAAACATTCTAATTTCTTAAAGCTTAGAGGATTTGAAACTTTAAGGGGCAAATTAAAACAACATCTCAAAGTGACAGTTTATTGCAAAGCTAAAAGTAAAACTGTACTGATTGTTCAATATTATTTGTTGGAGGCTGGCTTCTCTGTGGCAGTAAGCAGGTGAGACCCAGATTGGCTGTTTCAAGGTACTTCATCACCCAGCTTTGTTGTTGTCATAGCCACAATTGGTTTGTACTTCCCATTTGCTGCATCAGCAAAGTCACGACTGATTTGGTCACTTTGGAGCCTGGTTAGCTTTGCACACTTCCATTCCAGCCATTGTTACAAATGGTGTCTTTACACGGCGGAGTTAACCCGGATAGCTCTGTCTCCTGGGTGCCTTTATTATCTATTCATCATGTTGTCCCAGTTTACTGTATCTCAGGGTGAATCTGGCTGTCTCAGTGCACATTTAACTACATATACCTGGTATGGGGCCTGGGGGAGGGGGATTAGAGGGATTACAAAATACTCTGTGGAGATGTTTCTCTCAGATTGGATAAGGAGGTGAACACATATTCTGAGAAGATGCAGTTTGAGGTTGTGCTATTTCATCACTGACATGCCTTCATAGAGTATTTAAAAATGCTGGAAAAATGTATTTTCATTCTGAACATTTGCACAAGCAGCCAGAGGCAACGTTGTTGTGTCCCATCTTGTGGAGGAATGAACATTTGAGACATTGAAATGAAATGTTCCTGGCACCGTATCCAGTCTTGGAGCAGGCTGGGTGGACACTCCTCCCTGCTAATTTGCATTGCTGAGCAGATCCTTTGTGTCACCTGGAGGTTTGGAAAGAGCAGCGTTGCAGTCAATATCCAGATGGCAATTCAAACGTCTGACATATCCTCAAAATCTGACAAAAATGTGCTGCCTCTTCCCACTGACTCCATTAACTGGCTGGGGGATGAATGCATTCGCACAATGGAAAGTGTCCATCGGTGTAACTATTCCCATCTCCAAATGCTAAATAATAGACGATAACCCACTCAGGTGCAGCTTGGTTTGCAGGCCTTTTTCCCTTTGTACAGTGCTAATTTTATCTGAAAGATGGTGCTAAATGCACAATTCTTGTATCTCAGACCTGATCTTGTATTCTGTCTAAAGAGGTAACAAGTTCTTCGGTGAAAGCGCTTGCTTCAGGGAGTAATGTGTCTCCCACACTGACAGTAAGGAGCCTTAGGTTTTGGCATCTGCTCGTAACATTTCAACAGGATACAGACACCTACAACAGCTTCTGCAACAATGAGGCCATATATCATCTGTCACTTCCAGAAGCCCCTAAAGTAATGAACAAGTTATAATGGCATATATGTTAAAGTAGAGTCTCAAAAGGTAGCTCATCCAGAGTCATTATTGTGCCACATAAGCGGATGAGCTTCTGTAAATGAGATCTTTTTTGTCACCCTGAGGACAGGAGGGTGTAACTCTTTTCAGGTTGAATAACTCACCCTCATTTGGTGCTAATGGGGCTCCATGTTAAGGCGCTGCTTGCAGAAGGAGCATTGAATCCTCTTTTCTTTTTCTTTTTAATAAAACTTTGTTTTTCTAGTATTTATGTGTTGACATGATTAAAGTAGTGATGTGAACAGAAGGCATGTATGGCAAGCATCACTTGTCACAATAACATGTTACAGGCTGCTATTGTTATACTAGGAAGTACCTTACTTCTGTCTCCATACTGAAAACCTCTCTGTGTGGTAGTATTTTGTTTTGCCTTTTGTTATATTAGTTTATTACAAACATAAAATCTAAAACTTGTGGTGTACATTTGCATTTAACTCTGTGTACACTGATAATCCAGTGCAATGAATACAACTGTTCTGTAAAAGTTTCATAAGTTTTATAATGAAACATTAGAGAAGAAATCTATTTTTTTAATTCATAATTTTTCAGACAGTCAATGACTGTAATCATATACAGTAAATATCCATATATGCACAAAAAGTTTGTATACATATAAATACATATATAAATAATTACAAATTTCACGCCTAATCCAAATAATTCTTTAAATTTTCAAACACACCCTTACATTGTTCAGTTATTTTTTTGTCAGAAAAAAGAAAATAGGCTGAAGTAAAAATACTTATCTAGGCCTATCCCCTTAGATTTATTTAATCCCAAATAATAAATCAGTTTTAACAAATTAAACTAAAAACACAGTTTTAAATAACACAGACACTATAACAATTTTTAATAAATCAGTTTTAACAAAATAAACTAAAAACACAGTTTCAAAAAACACAGACACCATAACGATTCTTATTGAGTTTCAAAGCTGTACTTATTTAGCTTGTCATTCCTAAAAACCCTTTTAAATCTTGTTATAAAATTACATGTTTTCATGTCATTGCTACAACTATTCCATAATTACCTCCCTTAGTTTTTATGCAGTTTAACTTTGTATCTTTTCTAACTTTCTGCATTTTTAGCACAAATGTACCCCACAGGGCACATGCGCTAACCTGAAACAACTCCTGGGCACTTTATAGAACTATTTAATGTAATACTTTAAACATAAATTGAAAAATCTTATCAACTAAATCTCTAAATTTTTGTGTTTTCAGTTTGAAGTTGAGTTGGTTTGTTGGCCGTATGTGATTAGCCTTAATATGCTAATCTTAATGCCTGTTTTTAAGATGTAAATAGATTCTGTATTTGTTTTATACGTACTTTCCCAAGCTTCTACACAATAAGTCATGCAACCTCATTTACAGTAGATCAGGGAGCACTGCAGACAGGTGACGATATTTCGATCTGGAGAACTTTAAAGCATTATCAGGGAATAAAACAATATCTGAAGCTTTTAACGTCAAACAGATGGGTGTAATTATTTTTTAATCGGAGAACCAAAAAAATGGCTTAGTATCCCTGAATTAGCAGCAGAGATCCACAGCTCAGGTGTGAGTCTTATGAAGCAATCTATAGTTGGAATACAGCTATCAAAAGAATAACGTTTTATAAGCCACCAGCTATGCTGTTTACTCATAATGGGCATAGATCTACAGAAGTTTTCAACATGTTTAAAAGCTCATGTTTTGGACTCACTCTAGTGCATATGTACATTGAAGGAGGTTGTTTTGTGAAGGATACAGCTGAGGTGTTGTTTTTCTTGTAAAAAAAAAAAAAAAAAGCTTTTTCAGTCGCTTACAAACTTGCAGAGGCATACATATCTCTACAGGATCCACACTGCAGATCTCAGCCAATCTGAAAACTCTGGGAGGAAGTACATGTCCAAGCTCACAGACAGGAAATCCAGTGCTCAGCTACTTTTCTTACAGCATAATATTTTGATGTGGAGATATTGACATTTAGGGAGAAAATCCCAGATGAGATCTGCTGCCCAAGCAGAGCTTCTGCTTGAATGGTCAATGCACCTTAACAGCTCTGATGTCCAATTCTGCACAGACACAGTTGAACCTATCACTCATAAGTGCTGATGTAGCCTTGCTCACAGCAAAGCCGCAAAGTCTCCAGAGGTGAGTATCACTGGTAACTGTCATCCTTGTACTTTGATTACTGCACTGGGGGAAGAGTGATGACTGTGGCTGCTTCCCTGCTCAGGCCCAGGAAGGATGATAATATCATTTATTGCAGGGTCTTTCCACTGTATTTTAGGGTTATTATGACTTTTTTGTCTTCTTTGTAGCAATGTCTGACACTGTATAATTTTATTGCAGGATTGAAAAAATTCTATTCAGTTTAATTAAGTTCACATGTACACCATCAATTACAAAGAATAAAAACATTTAACTTAATCTTAAATTGAAAATTAATCAAAATCATTCTCTTATAATCCAAAAAAGAGTCAGAGCCACTAGAATACAGTCTAGTTTGATTCAAAACACCATAAGGTCAAATGTAGCTGATCATATAATACAAATTGGCTGCTCAGTGGCCCAGCAAGAAGGTTGCAGGTTCGATTCCCGGAGTTTGGAGTTTGCATGTTCTCCCTTTGCATGCATGGGTTCTCTGTGGGTACTCTGGCTTCCTCACACAGTGCAAAAACATGACTGTTAGGTTGATTGGCTTCTCTAAATTCTCCTTAGGTGTGAGTGTGTGCATGAATGGTTGTTTGTCTTATTTGTCTCTGTGTTGTCCTGTGATGGACTGGTGACCTGTCCAGGTTGTAGCCCGCCTCTCGCCCCTAGACAGCTGCAGATAGACACCAGCACCCCTCGTGACCCCATAAAGAATAAAACATGATGGAAAGTAGATGGATGAATAATGCAAATTAGTAAAAATAGAAAATACAAATACCAATACACCCAATTATTAATTTCATACTGATTTTTCTCCTCTCCAAGCATGTGGTGACAGTGGACATGGAACTTTTACTTTTGCATAAGAATACAATTTATGAAGGCCCAGTGTGATAATTTTGACTTTTATTTATGTTTTTAAATAAATATGTATAATCATTTAGTGCAAAATTGAAGAACAAGTCTAAAGGAAACCAAACCTTTTGCGTTGATTAATTACCTTTGCAGCGGTCTCTCACCTAAGCGAGAGCGAAAAACATACACCAGAACCAGGCCTGGTATAAGAAACTGACAGAAAGTCTGCGTGGCAAGCTACATAATAGCCACAGCTGGCCAGATGCACCCTGACAGAAGCAAAGTTGCAGTACACTGGCTGCCATGCGCTCTGACAACCATTGTGGGTGAATAGGAAGGACACCACAACTAAGAAACAGGATAGCATCTGGTTGCAGGAAGAAATCCTGCATTCAACATCAGTTATGCTACATGTACCGAATGCACTTTGAGCAGCAGAAGCAGCCCTTTTACATGCAAACTCTATGGTTGAGGCACATCAAGGCGCATCAAAAGTTCCTGCAGTGCGTTTCAATCAGCAGGAGTGGTGCATCTTGATGCATCTGAGCAGCTGAAGCAGCGGCTCAGAACCTTCTGAGCATCTTGGGTGCATGACGCGCTCCACAAGCAGCAGATGATGGAGTTTTTGCTGCTCAACGCGCCACATCAGAAGCTGATCTGGCAGCTGATAGGCAGACAGACACAGCGCTGCTGATGCATAGCGCTATGATCCTTCTACTTTATTAATGCCTAAATTAACTTAAAATGTCTCAATATGCTCCCTTTAAGTATTTCGGTGCCTGCAGTTTGGATGACGTACATGAAAACCGCTAACATCTACTTCCAGCTGCCATGAACGGTAGCGGAAAACCCCCCAAGGAACGATCGGGCCTGAGGCAGCTGCTACTGGGGATTCCCAGTGACAGCGGACCGCCGGTAAGTCTGAGCTCCTCCGACAGCAAAATAATATTGTAAGGCAGGATCGTAATCTTGATTAAAACTGACTGTACAGACAATGTTTTGAGGTGGACTTTCTCGTGTAAAAAACATCATAAAACAAATTTTTACCCCTTGATCACAGTAAATGTTAGCAAAGCCGTTCTCTGCTATTGAATTCAGGAGCAGCAGAAGCAGCAGATGCATCTGGACACAATTTACTGATAATCAAAGATGTTCCGGCGGCCGACCTTAATGATGACAACCATCTAAAATGAAGCAGCAGGTGCTTTTTTGCTGCTCAAATCATGTGATAGTAGCATGAGTCTGACTTTTAGCAGCTGTCCTTAGGGAAAACAGGAGTTTGCAGAATCTTCCACAACAATCTGCATTGATTAAAAAACATATTCTTAATTGCCTTTAACAGATTTGCTTTAAAACTTTTCCACAGCTCACAGACCGAAATTTACCTTTGTAACACTTCTCCCTCTGCCTTAGTTGACAGCTGAGTCTCAGACATTTCTCAATGATTACCTTATAAAAAAATTTCACCTACATATAACCTCTCTCTGCCTTCGGGGCATAATTTATTTTGAATGAGTGTGCAAGGTTTTATAGAGCAAGCTTTAAGAAGTCAGAGTATTTTAAAACTTTAGAAGTTTCACCCACATTGTCCCAGCAATAAGTGACAACACACTGAATGCATCCGTGAGGATTACTGCTTAAAGGGAGGTTAAAGTCTGTCTTTGTTCAGCTCAAACAAATACCAAGAAAATATATTTATTTAAAATTTAGCTTAAAATTCAGTAAAGAAAATGAACAGATACCATTGAGTAATACATGCTGCAAACTGCTTAAGACAAATGTCTTGAGGGACAACACATTAAGAAGGTTTTACCTCCGTGGTTGCTGGAGGGAAAGGCAAATTCAAAAATGTAAATGCACTTCATTGTACTTTTTCATGTAAAGAGAGATACCTCCCTTAGGAGGTAACATAAGTAAGATTAAATAGCAGAATTAAGCAGCAGAAGAGTTATGGGAACACACTAAATTACGCTGTGTCCTTTTGCTCTTGAGATTACACCAGCTCATGCTGGAGAACTCAGAGCTTTTTCTAGTTTTAGAGGAGAATTATTGCGAGAAGACATAGACAGTGAGGTTATATAAATTGTTATAAATAACAGAGGAATTGTAGCTCCATCAATACAGACCAAATAATATTCATGAAGTGTTTTCCACACAGGTTTTCTACTTTGGTAAATATATAAAAAAAAAACTACTTCAAAAAACATACTTTTTCTATTTTGTGTGATTTTTCATGCTCTGAGTTGATTATACAGTAGTGTGAAAGAACATTAAACTGGCTTTGTATTTCCATAGTTTTAAATATGATATAGGGGGAAAAAACTAATTTCTTTCAGGTTTTGTTGCAATTACCCACCAACAAACATTGAGAACTAATAAATATCTATAGATATATTTATAAGGAATACAAAAATAGATCAAATATGCTTATTGATATAAAAAAAAAGATCAGTTTTGTATTATTATACTTGCCACTTGCCAGTTGTTTGTTTATCTTTGTGTCCTGCCAATACAAAAAAAAACATTGGGAGTTAGAATGAGTTGTCAGCAACTGTTAAGAAATGTGAGGGAGCTGATAAGCGGTGGTCCAGTTTCTTTGAACCTTGTTTGAGTGCTGGCAGTAATAACTTGTTAAAATATCCCGACATTGTTTTTTTTGTTTTTTTGAATACTTTATTTAAAGATTTTCAGTTACACAGATACAAAACAGATGGTATGAATTAGAGATTTATACACATTTTGAAAGTATTTGCGGCAATCCCAACCAGTGGCATGTCTTGCTACGTAAGCCCAAGATACACAGAACATTTTGATAAAACCAGCCAAAAAGTAGGACAAAATAATAAAACTAAAAAGGAAAAGATGAGAAACATTTTAAAAAAAGAAAACAACACATATAAAGTATCTCAAGGTATATGCACAAACACTGAAATGCTAAATATACAGTATGCATATTAGACATACATTAATCTATATAAACACATACATAGAGTTGTATATAAAAATATCCAGACATAAATCTGGATTTTGTAAATAAAAATTTGAATCATCATTATAATCATTATAATGACCCATATATTTGGTCATGCCAAAAAAGAAAAGCTTCACAGCTGCACACTCAGCCTCATTCCATGTTCAATTTAATCTAAAATCTATATAAACCTGATAACTAGGACCTATGTATGTCAATTTTATTTTTAATTTGATAAATTCTTCAAAGTTATATTTACACATTTAAGAAGGGGGAGTAATTGTGGAGGGTTTTGTATTTGGTTATTTCTGTGATCAGTTATAAGATTATTAACTATAGCAGTGACCTGAAATGACTGTGTGTACACTGCCTCCCATTCCTGCCTGTTGGTGGGTGGGGAGCTAAATGCCATGTGTGGACTTGAAAAGTGACAGGGGCAGCTGGGGAATGAAACCCAGTAAGAAAGGATCTGGGACATGCAGATCACAAGTGTCTGTAGTACAGAGTTCAGTCACAGCAGCCTTTGCAAATCAGCTTAGTGAGGAAAAACTCAGCTAGAAATCAATGCGAGTTCTACTGTAAGAGAAACCAGGCAGTACAATCTGCCGCTGACCGCGTTCAAGAAGTCAGGGGCAGCTGTCTTTAGCAGTCCTCTCAATGCTTCTAGAGTTGGTGGCTGAGTTAATTGCGTGCTGTTATTAGTGACAGAAATATTATCACGACAAAGGTGATGGGTGGAAAGCAGTCCCGCAGCCTCTCCAACACAGAGTTGAATGAGGTGAGTGTGGGCCAAAGGAGGAAGGGTACAATTAGAGATGAGCAGACCAGCCTGTCCTGGGCAGCAGAGAGGATCCGCAGACAAACCAACGTCCACTTTGGTTTCAACACTCTGTCTTTAGCCATGCGGGGACTGGATGAAACGCCTGCCGAGCTGTGGGAACTCAGAGATCTTCAGAAGCTGAACTTATCCATGAACTGTCTATGCTCCTTGCCTCCCTCTCTGAGTGCTCTGGACAATCTGGTCATTCTCAACTTGTGGGGAAACAACCTGACCAGCCTCCCGCCTGAGATAGGTCTGCTGAAGAAGTTGCGCGTGCTGTTCGCGTGTCGCAACCGCCTGAGTGAGGTCCCAGAGGAGCTTGGCTCATGCACACAACTGGAAGTGCTAAGTTTAGCCAACAACCAGATCTCCAGTCTTCCCAGCAGCTTGGCAGCCATGCATCATTTGACCAAACTCAACCTCAGTCACAACCGCATTGTCCACATCCCCACTTGCATCTACAGCATGAAAGGACTGGTCTTCCTGCATTTGGCTTGCAACCATCTGGAGACCATCGCTGATCAGATTCAAGACCTGGTTAACCTGAAGATCCTTATCGTGGAGGGAAACAGCATACACACGCTTCCAAAGACTCTGTGTTTTCTGGAGTCATTAGAGCTCCTTAATGTGGACTTTAACGAGCTGCAAAGTGTGCCTGATGAGATGTACCAACTGAGCAGACTCAGGCGGTTGGCCTGCCATCCCCTGGATAAAGGACTTCATATCATTCACAACCCACTCCTCAAACCTATCCATGAGGTACTGCAAGGTGGACTCAGTGCTTTATATAACTACCTTAAGCCTACATAATAAATACATCTATCTATATGTCTGTGTGTGCTGTTTGCTACTTCATTGGCCCCTCGGTAGCTATGCACCATCTAAAAAATGTCAGTCTCAGTTTTTTTAAGCTGGTCTTTCTTCTCTAATCTAAAAAGTTCTGCAAATATACTTTTATAGGTGGTCTCTATAGTTACATTGACTCCAAATGGGGAAGCTATTAGTTTATTCTGTGTGTATATAAAGCATTAAAATTCTTCTCTAAGTCTTACATTGCTTAAAACTGGCTGTCTTATCAATATGGCATATAAAAGATATTCTGAATAGGCTCTGATAGTTTTAAAGGTCTTCTGACTAGAAAATCTAGTTTTCTCATGCAATGTTGACAACATAGGTTGCTCAACTGGTGTTAAAAACTCTATAAAGTCTACATTTAGAGGCTGATGCTCCTCAGCTGATCCTGGTGTTGCATTGTGGGTCTAACAGTGGTAAGTTTAACCACAGAGCGGCGCTTCCCATTGTATTCAGGTCACAGGGATCAGGTGTGTAAAGTCAGTGGAAAAACATCAGAGCAGGGCAGCGGGTGATGGTTTAAGATCCGTCAACAGATTAAAAAGAGACACCCAGCACACACCAGGGAGTTGATTAAATATTGTTCCATTCATCAGATCAAAGCGGCAGCTCCTCAAAGGATGATCCGTGTTGCACCACCAAGCAACTAAAGAAAAAACGAAGCAGGGAATTATATGAAGGAAATGTTTTCCAAGACACAACAAAGATAAAATGAGGTTCACCTGATGCAACTTTAACCAAATTAATCCACTTTTTTATATTACCTTTAAATCAAGGTTTAAATACAGACTTATAATAGCAGTTAGTTGACCTTTATAGAAGTACATTCAGCACTAAATACCAATTTGATAGATTTTCTGCCAAATGTTAAGTTTTATCAATATAAGAGGTGCAATATTTAGTGAATTATTGAAGTGTGTGGTATTAGCCACCTCATGCGGAAATAAATCTGAGGGTTCCTAATTTACTCTTGTCAGAAAATCGTTTTTTTTTTAGTTTATCTGCATGTAGTTTAATGTTTCACAACCTATTTGTGGGCAAATGTTGCCAAAATTGTTATAAATTTCACCACATAACCTAAAAAAATATAATCAGCCAATTATTCAACAATTACAAATCAACAAAAATTTTCTGAACTACAAGTGTGTTTCATACTTATCTGCAACAACAGTGTATCACGGTGTAATATAATTTGGATATATAGCCCTTCTTTAGGTCATTTTTAATCTTAAAGGTCAATATTTGGTATCATAAAAATGTTGTTGTTTAATTCAATTTAGGATTGAAGTAATGTGGCTTTGTTATTAAATGTCATATATGTCTATATATTTCAGAAATCCCGCAAAGCAGCTTAGTGTATTTAAAAAGTGCTTCTACTAGTGAAATGGCGGTCAACATTTTGCATCTTTACCAGCTCATCTGTTATTGGGATTAAATAGGCCTTTGTTTCTACAACCAGTCCAAGAACTACATTCCTGTTGCTTTCAGTCGTACCTGAAACAGTCAGACTTCAGCCAAAAATGTGTAAATAATATGAAATTGTGCAAAAATATTGGCTTTTGTAGTTGGGTTTCTAGTCAGACTGAGAAAATGCCTAACAGTTACATCTCCTGGTAAGTTTGTGTTACTGCATCCCTGCGTACCAGCAGCTCTCACTCGTTGACACGCGCGCACACAGTCCATGCATTCATGATAGATGACACCCCTCTGAATAAGTCTTTGTCCTACATAGTGATCATGGGATATGCTGTCAAATAAAGCACATATAGAAGTGTTGCATCGTTGTGAGCTGGATGACCTGATTTGGTGCTCTCAAGAGAAACTGGAAAAAGGCAGACAAAACGTGTTTCAGTAAGTTGAAATATATGAATATGAATATTGAAAGGGATTCCTCCTTTCCATATATTACCACGCATATTTTGTGTACAAGTATATTGTAATCTGGAAGTAAGAACCAAATAATCAGTAATTGGAACATTTGTATTTAGAAAATTAGATCAAATCATTGATTTAACTGCCTACATCCTCCCATAAATTCCAGATTTTTATTTTCTTTTTTAACTTTATCATGCTTCAAAAGCATGGATCTCCCTTTAATTTTTGCATGTTCAAGACGATATCCAATGCTATTTTCCCACCTTTTGAATGTACTTAGGCCAAGAGGTTAAGTTTTGGTTTCTTTTGCCCAAATCACTTTTTCCAAATGTTTACGTTCTTCTATCAATTCCATTTTTCTTTGGACAATCTTCATAAAGGCAAAATTTTGAGACTGGACAACAAGTAGTTGTCTTTTCAACAGCATCTCCCACATATGCTATGCAGCTGTGCAGTTCCTCTAGCATTACCATGGAGGTGTCTTGGCCACTTCTCTTATTAATGCTTTCATATTCTGGTCTGTAAGTACAGGTAAATTAGTTTTTTTGGGAAATCAAGGTAGTTAGCAGTTGCCTTCTACCTAAACGCCATTTCACAAAGTCCCAATGAAATATTTATGATAACAAACAGACAAAATAGTGACAATTGTTGTATAATTCTGCACATAAATATGCTGTTGGCATCTCTGCTCGTCTTCATGCTCCTAATCTTAGCAACAACTTGAGAATATTTACTTTTTAGATTAACTCTAATTTCCATGAAATTCTTGGATCGTCATATGAAAGTTTCTCTCTTGTGTGTTTTACCTATTAAGTTAAAAAAAGCATTTGAGCCACCATGATAGAAAAGTTTCATGATCCATCATGGTTTACTAATTTGCCTGAATGTATTAATGTTATTCTGCCTGCCATAGTAAACTGGGATCTACAGTGGGCTCTGTTGGATTAACTAATCCTATAGTTATGTGCTTCACCAATTCCATTAGATTGTCCAGTTGTGAGTACAGGCTAAATCCTGGGCTTTTCATTTAGAGCTATTTTGCATTTTTAATCCAAAGCTTAGAGAGCCAGTGACTGAGGTAGAGCTAATCAATCCCAGTTTGAGTCTATGACAATCAATGCAGTGGGTAATAACAATGAAATCAAACAGAACAACCCCTGCTGTAAGGCAGCCACATGAGGGGAGCCTTAATAAGCTTTTCTTTGGAGTGCAGTTAGATTTCTCTGATTTATTCTGTCACAGAATGAAAGAATGTCTTATTGGCAAAGTATCAGACTCACAGTTATATCAATTTGTCATTTACTTAATCATTTTAATAAACTAATGGAAATTGTCTCTATGTAAATAAAATATCACAGAAAAAAAATATTTGCAGAAGACTAACAGGTTCCTCCACTGTGGATCACTGGGTGTGATGCTCGATTCGAAATCCAAAGTAAATGACCTTGAGACATCCAAAGAAAATATCAGATCAAAGAATGAATGTTATCCTTGTCCTAATTGGATTATTGTATAAATGTTAGGAGATTTCCTGTAGTGCCTAATCGTGTGACTTCATAGACGAGATTTTTATTGGGTGGGGGTGGGGGGTAATTTACATTTAAATGGTAAACTGAAAAAGAATGAATCCAAATCCATGTAGCAGCCAGGAAGGGCTGGATACTGGAAGAAATCAGTGGAATCTTGGAGAAACTGTTGACTATATATATATATATATATATATATATATATATATATATATATATATATTAATTAGGGCCAAAACAAGTAATCGGATTAATCATGATAATCGATTATCAAATAATTGTCAACTAATTTAGTAATCATTAACTGGAGCCTTTAGCCGACAGAGCAACCTCACTTAGAGCAGTAATTATACTAATATTGTAAAAAATATATAAGCATTTTGCATTTAATATAAAAAAATTGTCTATCCAGAACTCCTCAAGTGGAAAAGTTTAATTTTTACCTGGTTTAATTTAGTTTAAAAAGTCTTCTTTTAAGAACCTTTGGCTATCTGATTATTAATTGAAAAAAAAAAAAAATTAACAGGTTAATCAATTTGCAATTGTTAGTTGCAGCCCTAATGCTGATATATCCTGGGAGGGATTTCTAAGGAGAAACAGGTGTATTCATCAACTGATTGAAAACAGGTTTGTGCTACTAGTGGTAGAGTAATGAAGAAGTGTAACATGCTCAAAACTATGAGGTAAGGAGCACGGTTTTAGAGCAAATGGAAGTTTCAGGTCAGTCTAAAAACTATGTTTAGCAGATAAACATTGAAGTTATATCTCTGAAAAACAAGGCCAGCTCTTTCTGGAGCAGTTCTTACCTGAGAGTGACGCAGCTGGGGTGAAAGTCAGGTCCTGAATCTGAGGCCATCCTTTACATACGGGATGCCAATTGACAATTTTTGATGGCAAGTCATGTTTGTCTCTCCTTGCCTTTGTTTAATTTAAACAATATATATATATATATATATTGGAATTTTACTTATTCAGACCAAAGGTCCTATTATTCAGTAAAATAACACTGTAGGTCTATGTGGTAAACCTTTATCAGACCAACCATTTTACAAAAAAAAAAAAAAAAAAAAAAAAACACCTGAATCATATGGCTGAATTCCCCAATCAGCATCTTTTTCAGCTCTGGAAATTCCTTGTAACAAGCCATTTATTTTATTCAGGAGTGTTGAAGGAGGGTTGGAATTTCAATTTGCACGATTATAGCTCATGCAGTTGCTCTCAAGGACTGGACCTGGACAGCCCTGAACTAAACCATCTTTAGATATAAAACCAATGTCTATTCAATGCGCATTTAATGGTGAGGATGGCTGCTATAAAGAATAGGGGTTAAATGCTTCAACCAGAAAATGGGTTCAGTCTTTCTCTAAAGCAAAGAAGTTCAAGTCTGCATTTTTTTTTGATGTGATGGCAGAATGATTCAGGGATAGATAACCCCAATCCAAGGGAGCCAGTGACCTGCAACTTGTGATGTGTGCAAGATCCAACAAACCTGAATCAAATGGCTAAATTACCTCCTCAGTATGCATTTAAGTTGTACAAAGTCCTGGAAAAAAACAGATTATTTATTCACATGTGCAGCTTGGAGCAGTTTCTGCCTGAATGGATTGGGGCATTTTTGTTCAACTACAACCCCTAGCAAAAATTATGGGATCTCCGGCCTAGGGGGATGTTCAGTTGTTAAATTTTTTTTTGAAAAAAGGCAGATCACAGACATGACACAAAACTAAAATAATTTCAATCTGAAAAACTCAGAAGAATTTTATTGATACAATTACTTTAGTCTCTGGCGCTTAGACCTCGGCAGGAAACATTAGCGCTGAATTTTGTTTGATGTGCATTAACAGGAGAAAAGAACAGGAATGTTTCCTCCAGAGCCATAAACTGTTGGTGGAGTGGAGATGGATGAAGTTGGTCAGTCCATAGACTGCTGGTTGTGAAGACGGTATGCTTGAGCTGTATGTAGAGATCAAGCTGACTGCGTGAGCACCACTAGTACCTGGAAGATGGAAGTCCAGCTTGGATAACACAGGTTGAGAGAACCTGTCAATGATGAGCAAGCATGAAGCTACAGTGGAGAGGAAAAACTCCCCATTGGGAAAAAACCTCTGGCAGAACCAGGCTCAACATGGCGGTCGTCTGCCAGACTGGTTGAGATGAGACAGGGAATGCAGTAACAGTCCAGGAGAAATTACACTCTGATGAAGCATAGCCCAACCACTGCCTGCACTTTGAGTAGCAGACGGAGCTGTGGAATGGAGACCTTTTAAGATGAACACTGGATGCTGATGGCTTTTGTGGAGGTGTGGTTCAAAGCTATGAGCTTGTGTCAGAGGCGGATGAGGATAAGTAATCAGTTTATTTACTTTAACTTCTGGCAAGGCTCTATTTAAAATGGCAGCAAAAAAATAAAATAAAAAATCTGATAGTCAGTAACAGCAGAAGGGAATAATTATGGCATTACCCCATACATTTCCATCCTCAAAACTAAAACCTGCATCAAATTAGACCTCCTCGTTAGTCTGCATCTAAAAAAGATAATCACACCTTGGAGAGCTGCCGCACCAAGTGATGTGACATGAATTGGACATTAATTGACAACAACACAAGACAGTTTTATTGAAACAAAGGAGAGGATTATCAAACTCTTAAAACAAGGCAAATCAAAATGCAAAAGATGTTGGTTTTTCAGAGTCAGCTGTGTCTAAAATCTGGACCAAAAACAAACGACATGGGAAGGTTGTTAAAGGCAAACATGCTGGTAGACCAAGGAAGACATCAAAGCGTTAAGAAAAAAACTTTAAAAAACTTGTCAAAAAAGAAAAATGAAGCACAACAAAACAAATGTGGATCGTATACGTCTGTGACACAACTGTAAGAAACCGCCTTAAGGAAATGGGATTTACATATTGAAAAGCTAAACGAAAGCCCTCATTAACACCTAAACAGAGAAAAACAAGGTTACAATGGGCTAAGGAAAAGCAATGGTAGACTGTAGATGACTGGAGGAAAGTCATATTCAGTGTTAAATCTCGCATCTGCATTGGGCAAGGTGATGATGCTGGAACTTTAGTCTGGTGCAATGAGACATATAAAGACGAGTGCCTGAAGTGGACATGTTCATTTCCACAGTAATTGATGATATGGGGATGCATGTCAGGTAAAAGCAATGGGGAGATGGCTGTCATTACATCTACAATAAATCTACAAGTTTACGTTGAGATTTTTAACACTTTTCTTATCCCATCAATTGAAAGGATGTTTGGGGATGATGAAATCATTTTTCAAGATTGTAATGCATATTGCCATAGAGCAAAAACTGTGAAAGCATTCCATGAAAAAAGGTCAATGCCGTGGCTTGCAAATAGTCTGGATATTAATCCAATTGAAAATCTTTAGTGGAAGTTGAAGAAAATGGCCGAAAAGTTGTAGCCAAATTGATGAAGAGTAATATTTGTCATCATTAAGCTGTTGCCTCAAAGCCTGCAAGCTGTTATAAAAGCCAGAGGTGGTGCAACAAAATGCTAGTGATGTGTTGGAGAGTTCTTTTGTTTTTCAGAATTCCATAATTTTGTTCCACAGAATCGAGAGATTCCATATTTTTTTCCCTCTGCTTGGTCTAAAAAAAAAAAAAATACAGACCTTTTTTCTGGACTTGTTTTAGTGTTTCTAAAAGCCAAACAGTTGCCATTTGAAATTACTTTATCTTTGTGTCAGGTCTGTGATCTGCCTTTTTTCTACAAAATCAAACAACTGAATGAACATCCACGATGGTCATTTGTGGAGAAGAAGGAGGTTAACCAATCAGCAAAGCTCTTGAATTAGCATTTTGATTTTAACCTGCAATATATAGATTATGTTTAAAAGAATGCAAATATGCACACCAGGAGCAGGATTAAGTTTTCTCTTTACTCTATCTGGGCTAAGCCTTAAAGAGAAAGTGAGGAGCTGTTTTACCATACTGCAGGGGCAGGGTGCCACCATTTTTACTATCAATGTCAGATGTACACAATCAAAGTGGGTAACAACAGGAATTTCAAAAAGTCATATTAAATTGACTTATATTAGGTTCAGGTTTCTTATCCATTAATGCCAGATTAGGGTTAGCCCTAGGGGTGTAAATAATAATCGTTTTGTATCGATGTATCGATACAAAAGCCGACGATCTGATGCATCGACACGTCCACAAGATAATCGATTCATGTTTTTTTTTTCCCTCCGGTCTATTTTTATCCATTTGCTCCTGGGCGTAATTCTCCCTCCCGTGCTGCGGTGGCGCTAAACCTATTTTGCCCTCCTACCTCGCTTCCTGGTTATACTCTTACAGCAGTGTGTTGCAGTAAGCTTGACACAGACATTTTTAAATTATGCTCAATATTGAAGCGTGGTCTGTGCTACACACTGTGGGTCTAGATACGGCCGAGGCGGCGAGGAAGTAGGGGCGAGTTTAGTCCGACGACGGAGGGACATGAGGGCCAAAAAGAGCGGAGATCCAGGTGGAAAAAGGGTCCCAGCGTTCTCGCGCACCTCGCTCTTCTAGCGGGTCAAACTTCACGAGTTGTTTTCCGCAATTTCAGTCATAAAAACAAAACAAGCCGGCCTCCTGTTTGTGGTCAGCTACAATTTGGGAGAGGTGCAGCGGAGCGTCTGTGAAGGGGGCGGGGACGTCTGGAGCCGAGGTATTGCATTGCACTCATTGCACTGATTTTGTGGAGTATTTTTGCAGTATTTTTTGATGCAAGATTTCTACTTCTGTTATTTGCTGTTGTTTCTAAAAAAAAAATGCATAACGATATTACAGCTTTCATTGATTTATTTTAAACTTGAAACTTTGTTTAGCCTGTAAGGTAAAAAAAAAAAAATGTTTTTTTTAATGAATCGATTAATCGACTAATCGAATAGAATCGAATCGAATCGTGGTGTATTCTTGAGTATCGAAAATAATCGAATCGTTGGGTCAGGAAAGCGATACTGAATCGAATCGCCATGATGGGTGTGATTTACACCCCTAGTTAGCCCTAAGGGAATAGGATAAACCCAAGGTTTTTAATTGAGTCAAGGTATTGAGATCAAAGACCTTAGCTTTAGGTTGTCTCCAAAGCTTCCTGTATGAACATTTTTTAATTTTTTTTGGCATTTGACACAACTTTACTGGCAAACCAAAGAGAGAAAAGTGAAGAGAAGACTTTGTTTAAACACCTCTACTGTTAGGGTAATTTATGTCACAACACTTATAATTAGAGTATATATTACAATATCGAATTGCCCTAAGATTTGAAATAAAAAAAATGAACAAAAATTATAATAAATATTATATTAACCGACTTGTGGTGTGCACTTGTTGCTGTGAAGGATGTTCATTCTCAAGCGCTAATGGATCAAGGACCAAATAGCAACTTTCA